>NC_089583.1:90159834-90292400 GCF_019320115.1 Miscanthus floridulus
TGTAGTCCTATCCTAATCGGAAGTCATCCGTGTCTCCATCACTTGTTCGAACTCTAGTCACAACATTGTTGTACATGTCCTTAATGAGCCCAACGTACTTCGTTGTTGGGACTTTATGTTTGTCCAAAGTCCACCACATAACATTCCTTGGTATTTTCATAAGCCTTCTCCAAGTCAATAAAAACATGTGTAGGTCCTTCTTCTCCCTATACCGCTCCATAACTTGTCTTATTAAGAAAATGGCTTCCATGGTTGACCTTTCGGACATAAAACCAAATTGGTTCATAGAGACCCACGTTATTGCTCTCAAGCGATGTTCGATAACTCTCTCCCATAGCTTCATAGTATGGCTCATCAACTTAATTCCTCGGTAATTAGTACAATTTTGAATATCCCCTTATTCTTGTATATCGGTACCAATATACTTCTCCACTCATCAGGCATCTTGTTCGATCGAAAAATATGGTTGAACAGTTTGATTAGCCATACTATAGCTATGCCCTCGAGGCATCTCCACACCTCGATCGGGATACCATCTGATCCCATCGCCTTACCTCCTTTCATCCATTTCAACGCCTCTCTGACCTCAGATTCTTAGATTCTCCTCACAAAGCGCCTATTAGTGTCATCAAAAGAATCATCCAACTGAAAGGTTGTGTCCGTATTCTCACCATTGAACAATTTGTCAAAATACTCTTGCCATCGATGTCAGATCTCATCCTCCTTCACCAAGAGATGTTCCCTTTCATCCTTAATGCACTTAACTTGGTTGAAGTTCCTTGTCTTTCTCTCACGAACCCTAGCCATCCTATAAATGTCTTTCTCTCCTTCCTTCGTACTCAAACGTTGGTAAAGATCATCGTACGCTCTACCCTTTGCTACACTTACAGCTCGCTTTGCAGTCTTCTTTACCACCTTGTACTTCTCTATGTTGTCCACACTCCTATCATGGTACAAGCATCTATAGCACTCTTTTTTCATTAATAGCCCTTTGGACTTCCTTGTTTCACCACCAAATATCTTTAGCCTCTCACTTCCTTTGGTTACTCCACACACCTCTGAGGCCACCTTTTGAATGTTGGTTGCCATCTTATCCCACATATTGTTATGTCATTTTCTTCCTTTCAAGAGCTCTCTTTGATAACCTTTTCCCTGAATACCTCTGACATCTCCCCTTTCAGTTTCCACCACTTTGTTCTTTCAATCTTAGCTTGTATATCTCTACGGGCATGTACTTGAAAACGAAAGTCGGCCACCAAAAGCTTATGTTGAGAAACAACACACTCTCCTGGTATCACCTTGCAACCCAAGCATAATCGTTTGTCCTTTCTTCTTGTGAGGACAAAGTCAATTTGGTTAGAGTGTTGTCTGTTACTGAAGGTCACTAGATGAGATTCTCTCTTTCTAAAGAAAGTGTTGGCTATCATCAGGTCAAAAGCTACCGTGAAGTCCAAAACTTCCTCCCCCTCCTGATTCCTACTACCATACCCAAAACCTTCATGAACTGTCTCGAAACCTACGCTTATAGTACCTACATTTAAGTTAGAAAGCACTTGCACTTAATCATCTTCTTCATCAATCACTTGCCTAGGTCTTAATTCATCAACATCCATGTTCTTTATGGCATTTAAAAGTTGAATGCCTCTAACATCTTCAAGATTCTTATTCTCATCTTGGGAATCATTGGTTTCATCAAATTCAACATCATAAACTTCTTTCAGAATACCACTTGCCAAATTTCAAACTCTATATGCTTTGCTAGTGGTTGAGTATCGAAGCAAGAATCCTTCATCACACTTCTTGTCAAACTTGTTCAATCAAGTGTCTTTCTTCAAGATATAACATTTGCAACCAAAGCCCCAAAAATATGCAATGTTTGGCTTTCTACCATTCAAGAGCTCATAAAGGTGTTTTCTTTTTTAATGGGTGACAATATAAATGGTTGCTACAATAGCAAGCCATATTGATAGCTTCGGCTCAAAAGGATTGACTCATATTGTACTCACTAAGCATAGATCTTGCCATGTCAATGAGTGTTCTATTTTTTCTCTCAACAAGGTCATTTGATTATGGAGTGTACTTGGTCGAGAATTGATATCTAATTCTAGAGTCATCACACAACTCATCAATTCTTATGTTCTTGAACTCACTATCATTGTCACTTCTAACTCTCTTAATGGTTGTCTCAAACTCATTGTGAATACCCATGACAAAAGATTGAAATATTGTAAATACATCACTCTTGTCCGCTAGAAAGAATGCCCAAGTGTATTTTGTATAGTTATCTACTATCACAAAGCCATATTTGTTTCCATCAATGCTAGTGTACTATGTTGGCCTAAATAAATCCATGTGCAACAATTTAAATGCTTTGCTAGTGCTCATTATACTCTTCTTAGGATGGGTGTTTCCATCTTGTTTGCCGGCTTAATAAGAGCTACAAAGTTTGTTCTTAAATACCACATCTTTCAAGCCTCTAACTAGATCATGTTTAACCAATCTATTCAATTATTTCATTCCAATATTCTTGGACGGAAACTTCTTCCTTCTAGCACGATAGCCTTTCTTCACCATGAACTTGCCAAATCTCTTCACAAAGAGAGTCATCTTCTCACCATCATCGTCATCCCAAGAAAATGAGCCTTTATCTTCACTTGATGTATCTTGCTTGGCCTTGCCCTTGGATGAAGTGGCCTTGAATGCCACTCTTCTTCTTATCATCCTTCTTCTCATTCTTCTCTTTCTTTTCATCATCATCTCTATAGGTGTCATCGGTCATCATATTTTCCAACACTTGGTTTGGTGTCATAGCGTTCAAGCCACACCTCACTATAATAGTGACCAATGTGTCAAATCTTGATGGTAAGCATCTTAAGAACTTGCGAGAGAAGTCCTTGTCCTTCACCTCTTCTCCAAGTGCTTTGAGATCATTGATAAGCACTTGAAGCCTATGTAACATCTCCGGCACACTCTCATCTTCCTTCATCTTAAAGCTTGCAAACTTATCTTTGAGAATGTATGTCTTTGCACCCTTCATGGCTTGAGTGCCCTCAAAGGATTCCTCCAACTTTTTCCATACCTCATGAGTCATCCCAATGTTCTTGATTTGCTCAAATATTCTCTCATCCAAAGCATCACGAATGATACTAAGAGCAATGTCCTTGTTTTGGAGCAATACTTCTTCGGCGACGATGGGAGCTTCGATATTGGCAACCTCAATCTTGGTCTCCACCATCTTTCAAACCTTTCTATTGATTGACCTGATGTAGGTGGTCATCTTTGCCATCCAATAAGGATAATTTCAGCCATCAAATTGGGGTGGCTTCTTGGTATGGTTGACTTGAGCCATTTTGACACCGAAGGTTGTTAAGCCTGAAATCACGACGACCACGGCTCCGATACCACTTAAAAGGTCATAATGGCTAGAGGAGGGTGAATAGCCTATAAAAATTTCTACCACAACACTAAGCAAAGTGGTTGGACAAAAATGAGGCAAAGCAATACTTGCGCTAGCCTACTAAAAATGCAAGTCACCTACCATAATTTTAGTTACTAGTCTCTAAGCACACAATGCTAGGTTACTACCACTAAGTTAGTGAGCTCTCAAAGACTAACTAAAGAGCCTCACTAACCACTAGATCCGACACAAGCTAGCTCTCAAAACTAATTACACTAAAGAGCTTAGCAACACTAGGAAAGTAAATGCAAGGGTGAGGTAGTGAGGTTATACCAACGTGGCAAGCGATGATCAATCAATCAATCACAAGAGAACCAATGAAATCCTCGGGACGCATCATGTCAAGCATGACCGGACACGCCCCTGTGTCCGCTCGCTTCTTCCTCGTCTCCATGCTTACATCAGCATACGTCATACACGACCAGACCTAGAAGCTGTGCGTCTGGTCACCTCCTTGCTCCAGTGTCTGGTCAACAAACCGAGTGTAACACCTAGCTCAAATGTGCCAACCTCTAAGTGTAACACCTTCTACACGTGTGTTAGCATATTTTCACAAATATTTTCAAGGGTGTTAGCTCTCCACTAGATCTAAATACATATGCAAATGAGTTAGAACATCTAGTGGCACTTTGATAACGGCATTTCAATACGAGTTTCACCCCTCTTAATAGTACGGCTATCTATCCTAAATGTGATCACACCCGCTATGTGTCTTGATCACCAAAAGAAAATGACCCTATCAAATTCACCTTTGCCTTGAGCGTATTTTGTTTTTCTCTTTCTTCTTTTCCATGCCCGAGCACTTGATCATCTCCATGGACTCCACCATCACCATGATCTTCTCTATTTGCTCCATCACTTAGAATGTGCTACATATCTTATAATCACTAGAGCAATAGGTTAGCACTTAGGGTTTCATTAATTCACCAAAACCATACTAGAGCTTTCAGCACCGTCAGCCACCTTCGTCGTGAGGTCTTCATCTGCGTGGCCAGCTTCATCCGCTCGCGGCTCGCCTGTCCTTTGCGGACTTCTCACACGCACTTCCCATGTGGGGCCACACACCCAGAATTCACCATCCGTCGGGTCCGTCGGGGGAGTCTACGCCATCTGCGCGACCCATCCGTCAGGGTCGGGGTCGCCTCTGCTCGTGGTCTTTACGCGTGGGGCGTGGAACTTCTTCACAGACATAGGACATCATGTGTGGCTTGTTCATGGCCTGCACGAACTCCCTCACCTGTTCGTGCTCTATGTGCTCGTCTGCTGCTACCGATCTTCCTCCTCTGTCAACCACAGAGGATTCCTACTAGTGCCCTACGACCGGTGATATTCCTTGCAACTTCTTCTGTGCTGGTGGTAATTCTTCATTTTAGCCTCCAGCAATGTCTCAAATTACTCCTGCAATTGCCATCAATATTACTGTTGATGGTCCGAATTATCTGGAATGGGCCTTTTCTGTTGAAACTGCTTTGAGAGGTGTTGGTCTTCATTTTTTACTTAACTGATGATCCACTGACGTTCAAGCCTGATAGTAGTAATGCTGCTGCAGTCAAAAGCTAGGAAATCAATGAGGGAAAAGTAATGGCTGCTATGGTTAACAATGTTAAACACACCATGATTATGAGTCTGCATAAGTTTAAGCAAGCCAAACCCATGTGGTCTTATTTGAAGGCACGCTATGTTCAGGAAAGTGGTGCCCTTCAGCATACTCTCATGCAGCAACTTCATGTTATTGAACAAAAAGACATGTCCATTGATGAGTACTATTCTACCTTTGATCGGTTGATGGGTTCTTTGATCTCCATGATACCTCAGTGTACAGCTGGTTAGAATTATACAACACTTTCATTTATTGAGTAGTTTCTTACTTACAAATTTGTCATGGGAGTCAGGGTAGAGTTTGATTCTATTCGTACAAGGCTGTTTCATACTTCCTCTACT
This sequence comes from Miscanthus floridulus, assembly GCF_019320115.1. NCBI lineage: Eukaryota > Viridiplantae > Streptophyta > Magnoliopsida > Poales > Poaceae > Miscanthus > Miscanthus floridulus. The sequence goes on from NC_089583.1 coordinate 90,165,233, forward strand.
CTAACCATGGCACAACCATTGTCTGACTTACTTGTTGAAGAGATACGTCTTCAGTCCTTGTCCTCTTCTGTGTCTCACCCTTACAGTGTGTTGGCTGCTTCTTAGAAGACCAGTGCATTCAAAGAACCCTGTAAGCATTGTGGCAGGACTAATCATAGTTCAAATGCCTATTTTGCTAAGCATCTAGAGAAGTTGGCTGAATTTCGCACCCGCCATGCTGCTCGTGGTCGTGGTACTTCTTCCACTCCTCGAGGTTCAGGACCTGTTGGGTCAGTTTCTATTGCTACTTCCTCGACTCTGAGTGTTCCTTCGTCTTGGGTGCTTGATTCTGGAGCCTCCTTCCATGTGACATCCGACCAGTCCCAGTTGGTTGCCTGCAAGCCGGTCACTGATAGCGCTTCTATTCAGTTAGCCGATGGTACATCTTGTTCTATCACTCATCAGTGTTCACTTTGCAATAATCATTTTTCTATACCAAATGTTTCTTTTGTACCTCAGTTGTCTATGAATCTTCTATCGGTTGGTCAAGTTACCGACCAAAATTGTTTTGTTAGTTTTGATGACTCATCTTGTTTTATTCAGGACTGTCACAGCTGGAAAGTGATTAGGACTAGCCATCGCTGTAAGGGTGCTTCTAGCCTCTATGTTTTAGACACCCTACATCTTCCTTTGTCTGTTGCATCAACAGCTCATGTCTCATCGCTGCATCGTCTTCAGCCACCTCCTTCGCCAAGTGGCATCATTGTCTTGGTCATCTTTGTGGGTCTCGTTTGTCCTCCATGATAAATAAAGGTTGTTTAGGTCATACATCTATTGAGTCTAGCTTTCATTGTAAGGGTTATAAACTTGGCAAACAAATACAACTTCCTTATTCTTCTAGTGTTTTCCATTCTACTAGACCTTTTGATTTTATTCATTCAGATGTATGGGGTCCTGCACCTTTTGCTACAAAGGGTGGCCACAAATAATATGTCATTTTTATTGATGATTATTCTCGCTATACATGGATTTATTTCATGAAACATCGTTCGCACTTGTATTCCATTTATCAGTCTTTTGTTCGAATGGTTCACACACAGTTTTCTACTCCCATTAAAATTCTTCGTTCAGACTCTAGGGGTGAATATTTGTCTGCTGCTTTTCGCCAATTTTTGTCCTCTGAGGGTACTCTTGCATAGCTCTCTTACCCAGGTGCTCATGCTCAGAATGGTGTTGCCGAACGAAAACATCGCCATCTCATAGAGACAGCTCGCACCATTTTGATCTTATCTTTTATCCCTTCTTATTTTTGGGGTGAAGCTGTTTCCACTGCTGTCTACCTCATCAATAGGCAACCCTCATCCAAACTGTCAGACCAATGCCCTAGTGAAGTACTTTATGGTACTCCTCCTAGCTATGATCATCTTCATGTTTTTGGATGTACATGCTATGTTTTGCTTGCCCCTCGTGAGCGCACTAAATTGACTGCATAGTCTGTTGAGTGTGTTTTTCTGGGGTGTAGTCCTGAGCATAAAGGTTATTGATGCTATGACCCTTCTTTCTCGTTGCATACGCATCTCTTGTGATGTTAATTTTGTTGAGGACCATCCTTTTTTATAACCCTTCTACCAAGCCCTCCTATTCTCCCATGGAGTCCACCTCCTTTTTGTGTCTTCCTCCAATTTCATCCAGCTATGACACCTCCACACCATCTGCTCCTATTTCCATCACGCCACCTTTACCTCCTGAAACTCCTCCACCTCACTCTTTTTCCAAACCACCCATCACACGTGTCTTCAGCCATCGTCTTAAAAACCCCAACCAGCTTCCCTCTAATTCTACCACCTTGGCCAGTCCTGACAAGCCCGTTGTTGATGATTCTAATAATACTGTTGATGAGTCATCTATTGTTTCTGATGAGTTACAGGTTGGTCCACGATATAATCTTTGAGATCATAGCACTATTTGTCCTGTAGATAAGTATGGTTTTCCTCATGTGAATGCTATTGTTGATGAGCCATCCACTTATGAGGAAGTTTCTCGTATTCCAAAATGGCAGCTAGCTATGTCTGAGGAACTTGCTGCCCTTGATCATCAAGGCACTTGGGATCTTGTTCCATTGCCATCACATACGGTACCTATTACATCTAAGTGGGTATTCAAAGTTAAGACCAAGTCTGTTGGCTCTATAGAGAGATATAAGGCCCATCTTGTTGACAGAGGTTCTTAGCAGACTCAAGGGCTAGATTATGATGAGACATTTGCACATGTTGCTCATATGATGATTCGCACATTACTTGCAGTGGCTTCTTCTTCTTGGCATATCTCTCAAATGGATGTCAAGAATGCTCTTCGTCATGGTGTTTTGACTGAAGAAATTTATATGTAACCACCTCAAGGTGTTGTTGCTCCTCCAGGATATGTTTGTCGTCTTTGACGTGCTTTATATGGCCTTAAACAGGCTCCTCGTGCTTGGCATGAGCATTTTGTATCTGTGATACGGGCTGCTGGTTTTTGACCTAGTGATCATGATCTGGCTTTATTTGTTCATTTGTCACCGCGTGGTCGTACTTTGCTTCTTCTATATGTTGATGATATGCAGATTACTGGTGATGATGAGGATCACATTTCTCATGTGAAGCAACAACTTAGTGCTGAATTTCAGATGTCTGATTTGGGTCCTCTCAGTTATTTCTTAGACATTGAGGTCAAGCAATTTACCAATGGTTACCATCTTTCTCAGTCTAAGTACATATAAGATCTTATTGCTCGTTCAGGCATCACTGATAATCGAACTACAGCTACACCTATGGATCTTTACTTGCAATTTTGTCTCACTGATGGGGTAGCTCTTGAGGATCCCTCTCGATATCGACATATTATGGGCAGCCTTGTTTATGTCACTATCACTAGGCCTGATATTGCTCATGCCGTCCATATTTTGAGTCAGTTTGTTTGTGCTCCAACATCTGTTCATTTTGGACATTTACTTCGCGTGTAGCAATACTTACGGGGGACATCATCTCAAAGTTTATTCTATGTGCATGATAGTCTGCTTCAGCCTCATGCTTACTCGGACTCCACTTGGGCCAGTGACCCAATAGATCGACGTTCCATCACCGGATATTGCACTCTTCTTGGTGAAAGGTCCTAATGGCTAGAGGAGGGTGAATAGCCTAATAAAAATTTTTACAACAACACTTAACAAAATGGTTAGACAATTATGAGGTGAAGCAAGTGTTGCGCTAGCCTACTCAAAATGCAAGCCATCTACCATAATTCTAGTTTAGATAGTATCTATTCACACAATAGCTATGATACTACTCTATGTTAGTGTGCTCTCAAATGCTAACTAAAGAGCCACACCAACCAAGCAAGCAAGCTCTCATAACTAACTACACTAAAGAGCTTGACAACTAGTTTGCAGTAATATAATGAGAGTAAGCAAGATAGTTATACCGCCGTATCGAGGAGTGAACCAATCAATCACAAGAATCAATATCAATAAAGACCAATCACATCAGAATAAAAAAATGAACACAATGATTTTCTACCAAGGTTCACTTGCTTGCCGGCAAGCTAGTCCTCGTTGTGGTGATTCACTCACTTGGAGGTTAACGTGCTAATTAGCTTCACACGCCAAATCCGCAATAGGGTGCCGCACAACCAACACAAGATGAGGATCACACAAGCCACGAGCAATCCACTAGAGTACATTTTGACGCTCCGCCGGGGAAAGGTCAAGAACCCCTCACACTCACTACAATCGGAGCCGGAGACAATCACCACCCTCCGCTCGATGATTCTCGCTGCCCTAAGCCGTCTAGGTGGCGGCAACCACCAAGAGTAACAAGCGAAATCCACAGCGAAACACGAACACCAAGTGCCTTTAGATGCAAACACTCAAGCAATGCACTTAGATTTACTCCTAATCTCACAAAGATGATGAATCAATGGTGGAGATGAGTGGGGGGGGCTTTGGCTAAGCTCATAAGGTTGCTATGTCAATGAAAATGGCCAAAGGTATGATCTTCAACCGGCCATGGGGCTTAAATAGAAACCCCCACAGAATAGAGCCATTATACCCCTTTACTGGGCATAACGCGGGCTGACCGGACGCTCCGGTCCAACTGACCGGACGCAGCACCGGATGCACTGGTCGTGAATACTGGACGTGTCCGGTAGCCCCCAGACTGCCATGTGTCTAGTTCAAACCAACATAGCCGTTGCTACTTAATCTGCTGACGACCGGACGCTCACACCGGACGCACAAACACAAATGATCAGACGCTGAGCCACAGCGTCCGGTGCAGTACACTAAGCATCCTTGCCCGATCAGACACGTCTGGCGATACCAGACCGGATGCTGCCAGCGTCCGATCGACTGTCCTGTCGTATACTATTTTTTTCTGATTCACACCGGACGCGTCCAGTGTGGCGACCGGACGCGTCCGTTCGCGGAGTTCGTCTCCAAATATCGGACGTGTCCGATCACCATACCGGACGCGTCCGGTCACTCTGTAACCAGCGTGGCTAACTCCTCTTCGACTCTATCTTCTTCACCCTTACTCAAATGTGCCAACCACCAAGTGTATCACCTTGTGCACATGTGTTAGCATATTTTCACAAACAGTTTGAAGGGTGTTAGCACTCCACTAGATCCTAAATGCATATGCAATGAGTTAGAGCATCTAGTGGCACTTTGATAACCGCATTCTGATATGAGTTTCACCCCTCTTAATAGTACAGCTATCAAACCTAAATGTGATCACACTCTCTAAGTGTCTTGATCACCAAAATAAAATAGCTCCTATAGTTTATACCTTTGCCTTGAGCTTTTTGGTTTTCTCTTTCTTCTTTCTAAGTCCAAGCACTTGATCATCATCATGGTATGATCTTCATTTGCTTCACCACTTGAAATGTGCTACCTATCTCATGATCACTTGATAAACTAGGTTAGCACTTAGGGTTTCATCAATTCATCAAAACCAAACTAGAGCTTTCAATCTCCCCCTTTTTGGTAATTGATGATAACCCTTTCACAAAGATATGAATTGAAATTCAATTGAATCCATGTTGCTTGCCCAAACATATTTACCATGTGTAAAAGGATATGGATAAGTTTCATGAACCTCAAATGGTAGCAATTGCTCCCCCTACATATGTGCTAAGAGTTTGGATTGTAGCTTGCACATATGCTTAGATAGGAAATATAGGAGTCAATGTCTACTAAATGATGCTAAGGTATAAAAGATGAATCTTTGAAGCGCGATACCAATCGGAGTGCACCAATATACCATCCTTAGCACCATGGTTAGCTAAATACCACTTGGAAACAATACTTGGAAATAAAAGTTATCTAGTGATTTCATTTCATCATTCAATCTTATAACTAACATACATCACACAAGCATGGATGTTTAAATTTAATACTTGTGTCATGCAAGCAAACATATAAAATGCACATTCAAATGCATCATACAAGTTCATGAGCTTGCTCCCTCTACTTGTGTGCTCAAAATTTTAGTTGATTCCTTTCCTTTATCATATCTCTCCCCCTATGTCATATATCAAGATATCTTTATATTTCTCTTCCTTTATGATATTTCTCCCTTTTTTCACTATTTTTACTACTATCTTTGTTTCTCTCCCCCTTTGTCATTAATGACCATAAAGGTTCTAAATATAGATAGTATTACTTGTAGGGTCGAGATTATCAATGTCAATCAATGGGGTGAGGATCAAAGTTCTAAATTTGGTCCAATCTAGATTATTTACCAAAGATATTTAACTCGGTTTGATCCAAGGACAAGCTTCTTCACACCTCCAAATAAGGGTTATCTTGTACCATGTTGAGTTAAACACTTATAGCTCATTTTCTAGATTAAACACTAGGTTTACAAGCCCATAAACATGTCATATGCCATCACTAGATCAAGTCAAGCATAGAAGCAATAGTGATACCATATAGACATTAAAATTATTTGATTTTCATGAATGAGTCTAATAAAATAGAACCACTTGAAAGGTCCTAATAAGATTGAAAATATGACTAGATGCACTAAACATGTCCTTAGCAAGGATATATGCCATGCCAATTAACTTTTACCTTGGATTGTTCGAAGAAGAGGCATGTCATATGAGTGGGGGTGCATCAACACATATTTGAGAAATCCAATATGTTCAACTCATTCCTTAGCTTGAAAAATCTTTTCTCATCCAATGGCTTGGTGGATATATCGGCAAGTTGATCTTCGATGCCTACACCCTCAATGCAAATGTCCCATTTTTATTGGTGATCTCTTATGAAATGGTGGCGGACATCAATGTGCTTTGTTCTTGCATGTTGAACCGGATTGTTTATCAACTTGATTGCACTCTCATTGTCACATAGCAATGGCACTTTCTTGAACTTGATTCCAAAGTCACATAAAGTGGCCTTCATCCAAAGTATTTGTGCACAATAACTACTGGTGGATATGTATTCGGCTTCGGCGGTTGATAATGCAACACTATTTTGCTTCTTTGATGACCATGAAATAAGTGATCTTCCCAATAATTGACATGTGCCCGAGGTGCTCTTCCTTTCAACCTTGCATCCTGCATAATCCGAGTCGGAGTAACCAACTAGCTCAAACTTTGCTCCTTTAGGATACCACAAACCAACATTTGGTATATGCTTCAAGTACCTCAATATCCTCTTTGTAGCCTTCAAATGGCTTTCTCTTGGTGAGGCTTGAAATCTTGCACACATACATACACTAAATATGACATCCGGCCTTGATGCGGTCACATAGAGTAGGCTTCCAATCATAGACCGATACAACTTTTGATCCACCATATTTCCACTTACATCACTATCCAAGTTGCCATTGGTTCTCATTGGTGTGCTAATGACTTTGCTATCAATCATGCCAAACTTCTTGATCATGTCCTTGATGTACTTACCTTGACTCACAAATGTACTATTCTTCAATTGCTTGATTTGAAGACCAAGGAAGTAACTCAACTCTTCAATCATGGATATCTCAAACTCATTAGCCATCATCTTTCCAAACTTATCACAAAATTTTTGATTGGTTGATCCAAATATGATATCATCAACATATATTTGCAACACAAATAGATCTTTTCCAATCTTCTTGATGAAAAGAGTGGTGTCAGCCTTGCCCATTGTGAACCCTTTAGAGAGTAGGAAATCCCTTAATCTCTCATACCATGCTCTAGGTGCTTGCTTCAAGCCATACAATGCCTTCTTCAACTTGTACACATGGTTGTCATCTTCAAAACTGGGAGGTTGCTCAATATATACTTCTTCATTGATGTAATCATTGAGAAATGCACTCTTAACATCTATTTGATAGAGCTTGATGTTGTGGGCACAAGCATAAGCTAGAAAGATTCTTATTGCTTCCAATCTAGCAACCGGGGCATATGTTTCTCCAAAGTCAAGACCTTCAACTTGTGAATAGCCTTGTGCTACTAATCTTGCTTTGTTCCTTACTACTATCCTATCTTGATCTTGCTTGTTTCTAAAGACCCATTTGGTTCCAATGACATTGTGTCCCTTTGGTCTCTCTACTAATTCTTATACTTGATTTCTTGTAAAGTTATTCAATTCTTCATGCATAGCATTCACCCAATCAACATCCTTCAATGCTTCATCTATCTTCTTAGGTTCAATGGATGACACAAATGAGAAATGTTCACAAAATGATACCAATCTTGATCTTATTTGTATACCTCTTGAAATATCATCAATGATAGTGTCCAATGGATGATCTCTTGCAACATTGGTTGGTTGGAGGATTGGAACTTGATTGCTTGCACTTGCTTGATTATTGGGTTGAGATGATGTACTAGCCACTTGATCTTGTTTATTGTCACGAGAGCCACTTGCACTAACTTGATTTGTATCATCTTGCACATTTGAGTTAGAGAGCACTTGCACTTGATCATCTTCATCATCATTCACTTGCCTAGGCCTCAATTCACCAATATTCATGTTCTTCATGGCTTTTGAAAGTTGAATGCCTCTAACATCTTTTAAGTTCTCATTCTATACTTGTGAACCCTTGGTTTCATCAAATTCAACATCATGAACTTTCTCAAGAGTACCACTGTCCAAATTCTAAACTCTATATACTTTGCTTGTAGTGGAATAACCAAGTAGGAATCCTTCATCATATTTTTTGTCAAACTTTTCCAATCTAGTGCCTTTCTTCAAGATATAACATTTGCAACCAAAGATCCAAAAATATGCAATGTTGGGCTTTCTACCATTCAAGAGCTCATATGGTGTCTTCTCTTTCAATGGGTGACAATAGAGGCGGTCACTACAATAGCAAGACGTGTTGATAGCTTCGGCCCAAAAAGATTAACTCACATTATACTCACTAAGCATAAACCTTGCCATATCAATGAGTGTTCTATTCTTCCTCTCAACAAGGCCATTTGATTGAGGTGTGTACTTGGCCGAGAATTGGTGTCTAATTCTAAATTTATCACACAACTCATCAATTCTAGTGTTCTTGAACTCACTATTATTGTCACTTCTAACTCTCTTGATGGTTGTTTCAAACTCATTGTGAATGCCTTTGATAAATGATTTGAATGTTGCAAACACATCACTTTTGTCCATTAGAAAGAATACCCAAGTATATCTAGTGTAATCATCCACTATCACAAAGCCATATTTATTACCACCGATGCTAGTGTATTGTGTTGGCCCAAACAAATCCATGTGCAATAACTCAAATGCTTTACTAGTGCTCATCATGCTTTTCTTAGGATGGGTGTTTTCAACTTGTTTGCCGGCTTGACAAGAGCTACAAAGCTTATCTTTTTCAAACACAATATCTTTCAAGCCTTTAACTAAGTCATGCTTAACCAATCTATTCAATTATTTTATTCTAACATGACCAAGCCTTCTATGCCATAACCAATCCATGCTAGACTTAGTGAATAAGCATGTGGACAATCTAGCTTCACTAGCATTGAAATCAACCAAGTATAGATTCTCAAATCTAAAGCCTTTGAAGATCAAGTTAGAGCCATCTACACTTATGATCTCTACATCATCTACCCCAAATATGCACTTGAATCCAAGATCATATAATTGTGCCACGGATAGCAAATTGAAGTTCAAGCTTTCTACTAGCAACACATTGGATATGCTCATGTCATTAGATATTGCAATCTTACCAAGCCATTTGACCTTACCTTTGCCATTGTCACCAAATGTGATACTATCATAACCATCATTGCCATTGGTGTTGATTGAGTTGAACATTCTTGCATCATCAGTCATATGTTGAGTGCACCCACTATCAAGAACCCAATGTCTTCCTCTGGCTTTGTAATTGATCTACCAAAGAAGATCAATTCTTTTTAGGTACCCAAACTTGCTTGGGTCCTTGAAGGTTAGTCACTAGGCTCTTTGGTACCCAAATGGCTTTCTTCTTTGAGCCCATCCATGGTTTACCAATGAACTTAGCATTCACACCATTTGTACCCTTAGTAAGCATACAGCATGAATCAAGCTTAATGGAGGATACATTAGCATTTTTGCTCTTTGTGACCCACTTGCTTGTAACTAGTACAAAACCGACCATTGTTCTTCACAAAACTAGTCTTGTGAGGAGCAAAGGCCGCCTTGCCTTACTTGGAGGTATAGCCCAATCCCTCTTTGTAGAGAAAAGCTCTTTGGCTACCCAAGCACATAAGCAAGCGGTCCTCACCACCATAAGCCTTAGCTAAGGTGTGAGTAAGCTTAGTGACCTCCTTCTTGAGGTTCTCATTCTCAACCACTAGTGAGGCATCACAAGTGAGACCATCACTACTAGATGAGGAAGAAGTGAAAGTGCTACAAGAAGGGTTAGTAGGAGCAACAATGATAGGCATAGATGGTGATTCATCAATTATATCACAAGTTAAACCTACATTGCAAGTTTCAACATGCTTCTTTTTATTTTGCTCATCAAGCAAAGAGGAATGAGCCTTTTCAAGCTTTTTGTGAGCTTTGTCAAGCTTCTCATTGGCTTCCTCTAGCCTCTCACGAGATGCATTGAGCTCATCAAAGGCTTGCTTAAGGGCATTTAGTTCTTTACATAAGCTTTTGCATTCCCTTCTCTTGATATTAAAGTGTTCTCTAACATCTTCTAGCATGTCAAACAATTCATCTTTAGTGGGTTCATCATTATCACTATCACTATCACTATTATTTTTATTTTTATGTTCATTTTCATCATCATGTTCTTCATCACTTTTATCATCACAAGATTGTACCTTAGTGGCCTTAGCCATGAAGCATGATGAAGATTCAAAGAGAGAAGGCTTATCATTGATGGCAATGCTAGCAAGAACCTTCTTCTTGGTGGTCTTGTGATCATCACTATCATCATCATCATCACTTGAGGAAGCATCACTATCCCAAGTGACTACATATGAACCATCCTTCTTCTTCTTGAAGGCCATCTTGTCCTTCTTCTCTTTCTTTTCCTTCTTGTCCTTCTTCTTATTCTTCTTGTTGTTGTCATCATTGTCACTATTGTATGGGCATTGAGCAACAAGATGATCTTTGCTTCCACACTTGAAGCACCTTCTTGACTCTTCTTTGTTCTTGGATGAAGACTTCTTTCTTCTAGCACGGTAGCCCTTCTTCACTATAAACTTGCCAAATCTCTTAACAAATAGAGCCATCTTCTCATCATCATCATCATCCAATGATTCATCTTCTTCACTTGATGTTTCTTGCTTTGCTTTGCCCTTGGATGATGTGGCTTTGAATGCCATGCTCTTCTTCTTGTCATCCTTCTTCTCATCTTTCTTCTCCTTCTTTTCTTCCTTCTCATCATCATCTCTATAAGTATCATCGGTCATTATATCTCCTAACACTTGGTTTGGTGTCATAGTGTCCAAACCACTCCTCACTAGAATAGTGACCAATGTACCAAATCTTGAGAGTAAGCATCTCAAGAACTTGTGGGAGAAGTCCTTATCCTTCACTTCTTCTCTAAGTGCTTTGAGATCATTAATAAGCACTTGAAGCTTATGGAACATCTCCGGCACACTCTCATCATCCTTCATCTTAAAGCTTGCAAACTTTTCTTTGAGAATATAAGCCTTTGCACCCTTCACGGCTTGAGTGCCCTCAAATGACTCTTCCAACTTCTTCCATGTCTCATGTGCCATCTCAATATTTTTGCCTTGCTCAAATATTCTTTCATCAATTGCATCATGAATAGCACTTAGAGCAATGTCATTGTTTTGGAGAAGTACTTCTTCGGCCGCGGTGGGATTCTCCAGATCTTCAATCTTAATTTTTGTTTCTACCACCTTCCAAACCTTTCTATTGATTGACTTGATATAAGTTGTCATCTTGGCCTTCCAATAGAGATAGTTGGAGCCATCAAATTGGGGTGGCTTCTTGGTGTTATTGATTTGAGCCATTTTAACACCGAAGGTTGTTAAGCCTCAAATAATGGTGACCTCGGCTCTGATACCACTTGAAAGGTCCTAATGGCTAGAGGGGGGTAAATAGCCTAATAAAAATTTCTACAACAACACTTAACAAAATGGTTAGACAATTATGAGACGAAGCAAGTGTTGCACTAGCCTACTCAAAATGCAAGCCACCTACCACAATTCTAGTTTAGATAGTATCTATTCACACAATAGCTATGATACTACTCTATGTTAGTGTGCTCTCAAAGGCTAACTAAAGAGCCACACCAACCAACCAAGCAAGCTCTCACAACTAACTACACTAAAGAGCTTAACAACTAGTTTACGGTAATGTAATGAGAGTAAGCAAGATAGTTATACCGCCGTGTCGAGGAGTAAACTAATCAATCACAAGAATCAATATCAATAAAGACCAATCACCTCGAAATAAAAAAATGAACACAATGATTTTCTACCGAGGTTCACTTGCTTGCCGGTAAGCTAGTCCTCGTTGTGGCGATTCACTCACTTGGAGGTTAACGTGCTAATTAGCTTCACACGCCAAATCCTCAATAGGGTGTCGCACAACCAACACAAGATGAGGATTACACAAGCCACGAGCAATTCACTAGAGTACCTTTTGGCGCTCCGTCGGGGAAAGGTCAAGAACCCCTCACAATCACTACAATCAGAGCCGGAGACAATCATCACCCTCCGCTCGACGATCCTCGCTACTCCAAGCCGTCTAGGTGGCGGCAACCACCAAGAGTAACAAGCGAAATCCACAGCGAAACACGAACACCAAGTGCCTTTAGATGCAAACACTCAAGCAATGTACTTGGATTCACTTCTAATCTCACAAAGATGATGAATCAATGGTGGAGATAAGTGGGGGGGCTTTGGCTAAGCTCATAAGGTTGCTATGTCAATGAAAATGGCCAAATGTGTGAGCTTCAACCGGCCATGAGGCTTAAATAGAAGCCCCCATAGAATAGAGCCGTTATACCTCTTCACTGGGCATAACGCGGGCTGACCGGATGCTCCGGTCCAACTGACCAGACGCAGCACCGGACACACCGGTCGTGAATACCGGACGCGTCCGGTCGGCATACCGGACGTGTCCGGTAGCCCCCAGACTGCCACGTGTCCAGTTCAAACCAACATAGCCGTTGCTACTTAATCTGCCGACGACCGGATGCTTACACCAGACGCACAAACACAAATGATCGGACGCTGAGCCGCAGCGTCCGGTGCAGTACAGTAAGCATCCTTGCCCGATCGGACGCGTCCGGTGATACCGGACCGGACGCTGCTAGCGTTCGATCGACTGTCCTGCCATATACTATTTTTTTTCAAATTCACACCGGACGCGTCCGGTGTGGCGACCGGACGCGTCCGGTCGTGGAGTTCGTCTCCAAATACCGGACGTGTTCGGTCACCATACCGGACACGTCCGGTCACTCTGTAATCAGCACGGCTAACTCCTCTTCGACTCTATCTTCTTCACCCTTGCTCAAATGTGCCAACCACCAAGTGTATCACCTTGTGCACATGTGTTAGCATATTTTCACAAATATTTTGAAGGGTGTTAGCACTCCACTAGATCCTAAATGCATATGCAATGAGTTAGAGCATCTAGTGGCACTTTGATAACCGTATTCCGATATGAGTTTCACCCCTCTTAATAGTTCGGCTATCAAACCTAAATGTGATCACACTCTCTAAGTGTCTTGATCACCAAAACAAAATAGCTCATATGGTTTATACCTTTGCCTTGAGCTTTTTGTTTTTCTCTTTCTTCTTTCTAAGTCCAAGCACTTGATCATCATCATGGCATCATCATCATGTTATGATCTTCATTTGCTTCACCACTTGGAATGTGCTACATATCTCATGATCACTTGATAAACTAGGTTAGCACTTAGGGTTTCATCAATTCACCAAAATCAAACTAGAGCTTTCACTTGGCTCTTCTCCTATTGCATGGAAGTTCAAGAAACAAGCAACTGTATCTCGTTCTAGTACGGAGGCCGAACTTCGAGTTCTTGCTACTACTACTGCAGAGATTGTATGGCTGCGATGGTTGTTGGTTGATTTTGGTATTGCTTGTGATGTTTGTCACACCTCTTCTCTGTGATAATACAGGAGCCATACAAATTGCCAATGATCCTGTGAAGCATGAATTTACAAAGCATATTGGTGTGGATGCCTTCTTTACTCGGTCTCATTGTCATCAGAAAACTATTTCTCTCCAGTATGTGCCTTCAGAGTTGCAATTGGCTGACTTTTTCACTAAAGCATAAACTAGAGAGCAGCATCGGCTTCACTTGATCAAACTTGATGCTTCAAATCCTCCGCTTCCACCTTGAGTTTGAAGGGGGTGTTAAGTGTATGAACTATGAAGGCCCTTATACTACAGGCCCATATGGCCCATGTGGCTCTCTATATATAGATCATCTCCACCTGTGGAGTGGTTATCTTCTCAGATCCCCAAGGTTAGTAACAACATGGACATGAGCAAATGGAATCGGATTTCATCAGCACTGTTTATCACGTTCTGAAAAGGCACTCAGGCACTGGCTCGAAGACATTTGGGCTTGAAATGTCTGGTTATATGTTTAATCATTACAACTTATGTCATCTTGATAGCTGGCTTCACCTTGCTCTTTCATCTGGGCTTGAAGAACTCATCATTGAGTTGTGGTCAGGCATAATGTGCATGTCACAGTACTACTTCCCATGCTCCCTTTTATCTGGCAAGAGTAGAGACTCGATTCAGAATCTTCGCCTTAGCTCCTGTGCCTTTTGTCCTACAGTTACACTTTGCTTGAGAAGCCTGAAGAAGTTATATCTTTGTTCTCCGAGTACCACGGATGATGAGTTACAGTGTATTCTATCAGATTCCTTTGCTTTGGAGAGGTTGGAACTCCTGAGTTGCAGCAAGATAATTAACCTTTAGATACCTTACCTGCTGCGGCGCCTCAGCTACCTGGAGGTGAAAGTATGCATGAGTCTAGAAGTGATACAGATCGAAGCTCCAAATCTCTATCCACTTTACGCTTTTCACGCGGCAACCCTGTACAACTCTCACTTGGAGAAGCATGTCAAGCGAAAGACCTATACATGTCCCACTATGGCGCCGTCTATTTTGCTCGTGTGGACCTTCCACTGATTGCACCATGTCTCGAGATTCTTACCATTGAGTCGTTGAAGGAGGTATACTCTAAAATTTATGGTAAATTGGTAATTATAGACTAGTGAATGCATATAGTGGTAGGAAAGAATTCTTAACTTGGAGTATAACTTGAGAATCTTTATGCAGATGGTCAATAATATAGCGATCCTACCCAGTAAATTCTACCAGCTCAAGTACTTGGATATTTGTGTTCCTGGACAGTACTTTGTTCCAGACTATGATTATTTTTCTCTGGCTTCTTTTCTTGACGCTTCTCCTTCCTTGGAGACTTTCATCTTGGATTTTAATGTAAGTATAATTTTTCATATTGCAATTAGCAAGTATACCTAGTGAGTAGTGACTAATGGATCAACTTGAATATCATGCATTCTGTCTTTAGTTACGTAGGGTATTCGAGGATCCTGAGTCAGTTCTTGGGGAACTCTCGCAATCACATATGCGCCAGACGGCAGAGCGCCACTACGGCAACCTCAAGAGGGTGAAGATCGCCCGTTTCCACCCCACGAAAAGCCTGGTTGAACTAACATGTCATATTCTTGAGAGTACGGCATCGCTTCAATGCCCTACATTGGACACGAAATGCTGTTGTTCTGGGGTTTCTCACAGCAAATCTGGCAAATGCTTCATCTTCGCTGTCAGAGCACACATCGAGGGAAATTTTCCCTCTACGACTAGGCTAGACTTTCCGAAGCCTTGTATTTTAGATGTCAAGTTATCATTGCCATCCAATGTTTAATGAGGTGTCTGCTTATTAAATTACTATGGCCACTTAAGTTTAGAAGAAGTCTTATTATCTGCTGATCTGCACCTCATCGGTGGTTGCGCCTTTGTTTGGTTTGGCTTCGGCTGTTCGGCAGTGTACGCACTACCTGCATGCCTGACTGCCTGTAGTCGGTGTCTTTTTTTTGTCTGCTTTTTTTTTTCGGCATTGGATATCACATGAAAATGTATCAAGTACTCCAAAGCCCGCTCCACTTTATTTCTCTCTCTCTTGTCCTTCGAAGAACCTCTTGTATCTTCTTTGATCAGATTGCTCATTTCTTCTATGTTGGAGAGTAAAAAGGAATTAGTGGTGTAAGGCCATGTATAATGCAAAGATGCTTAGACTATCTCCAACAGCACCAACCCAAATACGAGACATATTTCATGGTTTAGGTCATCTATAGGGAAAGGGCCACGCACCCAAAACGTCCCTTCTCCAACAGCCAACGCAAAAAGAGAGGAGTCCCGAGCAGTCAAGCCTCAAAACCCGCCTCCCTCCCCGCCGAGTGCCGAGCCGCCATGGACTCGTCGCGCCGCGGGCACGCCTCGAAGCTCGCTTCTCCCTCCTCCCTCTCCTCTCCTTCCAGCCCCCAGAACTAGAAATCGAAGCCTCCGGCACCGCAGAGCTCCGAGGCAATCGTCGGGGGAGGATTGGGGAAGGGCGAGCACCGAGCAACAAGAAGCATGGCCATCGGCGCCACGTTCTGAGCGAGGCAGGTCGTGTCGCCGCCGGGGAGCCTCGTGCGCGTGGGTCAAGCCGCGCCGACGTCGGACCACATCCGCGCGAGGCGGGGCCCACAATGGAGGAGCAGCCGCAGCCGCCGGCTCGAAGGAACCCACCGTGGTCCGCCTGACCGCACCCCACAGCGGAACCACCTAGCCGCGGGCGCGCCTCGCCGAGCCGGCCGCGCCCCGCCGCGTAGCGCCGGTGTCGGTGTTTCGAGTTGCCACCAACAAGTAAATTTCTAATATTACGCGTCTAGCTCGGATGGTGTGCTAAGAGGACACGAGATTTATACTGATTCGGGCAGAACGTCCCTACGTCCAGTTCGTTGCTGCTGCTCATGTTACTAGCACTGAAAGTTCGTAGTAGGGGTTACAAACGGTCGAGAGAGGGACATGTCCCAAGTCTCTGATGTAAGGAACGAATGGGTGCCGAGAGCTCGATCGCTGCTTGGCTGCGTGTTCGGGGTTTGGTGGATTGATCGGATTCGAGTCCGATGGTTCGATGCGATGTGTTGCGATCGTTGGTCCGATGTCCTTTGTGGGACACCCTACTTTCTCTTTTATAGGCCAAGGAAAAGCACGGATTACAGTGGAGAAACAGAAGAGAACGAGAGGAAGAAGTCCTTCAGGATCGCTAGGTCCTTCTTCTCCTATATGAGGGTCCGCCGACCTTGTAGACATCAATAGGGACAGCTTCCCGTCGCGGCCCTGTCCATCACTAGCGTCATGTGCAGGCGGCGTCTGCCGGTCATGGCGATCCACTCCGTCCTGGCGGACATCACGGCGAATTAACATGCCCGTCAGTGTTCGTACGGGGGTTAGGCATAAGAGTACCGGTACACTCGATGTTGTTCCTGACGTGAACCCCCAGGTATGTCCTGTCGTGGGTCACGGGCTACATCGAGGCGTGCCAGTCACTTTTCCGGCGTCAGAGCTTTGATCCAGGCCCATACGCTTGGACCTGGAGTGGTTGGCGACGGTATGGGTCTCCATCGGGCGAGACGGAGCCCCCGGCCTTGGAGTCGGGCGAGGCGGAGCCCAAACCCAAGGGTCGAGCGGGGCGGAGTCCGCCCTTAGGGGTCGAGTGACGCGGAGCCACCCTTAGGGGTCAGGCGAGGCAGAGCCCGCGACCTCGGTGTCGGGCGAGGCGGAGTCCGCCCTCAGGGGTCGGGCGAGACGGAGCCCGTGGCCTCGGTGTCGGGCGAGGCAGAGTCCGCCCTTAGGGGTCGGGCGAGACGGAGCCCGTGGCCTCGGTGTCGGGCGAGGCGGAGCCACCCTCAGGGGTCGGGCGAGGCGGAGCCTGCGGCCTTGGTGTCGGGCGAGGCGAAGCCACCCCTTAGGGGTCGGGCGAGGCGGAGCCCGCAGTCTCGGGGTCGGGCGAGGCCGAGTTTGCGCACCTAGGGGTCGGTTGGAGCTGTAGTCACGCTCTCGACTGCTCGGATGAATCAACCTTGTTGGTTATTAGCTCATCCTCTTCGGATACCCTAGTATTGGTCCCCGACAGCCGGCGGCACATGGCCTCCTCCGTCGCGGTGTCCCCCCACGTCCTCGCTGCCGCCTCCTTCCCCAAGCCGAGCCCCGCCCCTTCCTCACTTTTCCTCGTCCTCCTCGCGCTGGCCCTGCCCCGATGCCTGCTCCGCCTCCGCTCCGCACGCCTCCTCCTGCTCGTCGCCTCCGACTCCACCTTCGAGTCCTCCGTCAGGGTTGACTACGTGAAACCCGCCAAGTCAGAGCAGGAGGAGGAGGCCTTCGCACCGGAGGAGGAGGACGATGCTGTAGAGGCCTCTTCCGTCGTCGAGGGTGTTGCCGCCGTTGCCACGGGCCGCCCCACCCCGGCGCCATAGATTTGGGTTGAGGAGAGAGAAGATGGAGGGAGGACACATATTTGGATTTTTCTCCCTCTTTCTACGTAAAATAGGTGTTTGGTATGCCTACTCTACTAGATGTCATTTTTTTCGTGTGCATGATACATTTTTGGTTTAGGTCGCTATATGGATAGGCTGTTGGAGATCGTCTTCTATCGGCGCTTAAAGAGGGAGGAAGTATAAAATATTATCTAGCAGCCGTAGCCTACAACAGAACAGGCGCTTCATAACTAGAAAACAATGGTAGTTACCTTTTCAGAGCAGTATTTGCTTTAGCCCAGGAGCGGCGGACTGCCTGAAGCGTCGAACGCTTGGTTAGGCAGCGACTCCGCCTACAAGCGCCTGTATCGTGTACACGGTGGCATGCTTCTACGGATGCCCTGCAGGCTGCAGCATGCGTGTATCATGTAAACTTTATTAATTATTATAGCCAAACAACTTTCATAAAAAGGACCCTAAAACATCTTCACATAATGGATCCATGATGTTTTTTTTTTCACAGGGATCCGTGTACATCTTTTCGCAATAAATTCGTGGATATATTTCTAAAATGCCTTTTCTTACAAAACAAATCTGAAATCCACATAAAGCTAACGTGACGTGTAAAAAAATTGAAAGGGTTCGTTATCCACCTCTAATCTATAATTTATATGTTATGAACCTATAAAGATTTTTTTAAATGAATGGTTAAAAATAGTAATATTTAACATAGGACAAAACAATTGTGATATGTAAAAAAGAATAGAAGAACATAATGAGTACTAAGATTGCCGTCGGTATTGAATCAGAATATCCGATTGCAAATCACAAGTCCCGTGAGAAAGCATCTTGATGTCTTTACAACGTATACACTCACAACGCGCATGTACTCATCTTTTATGAACACAAATTCTATCTCTATGAGCATCTAGAAAGACTGGACCAATAAATTCACAAAATTGACGAAGTTATTATAGGCATCTCACCAGGGCCGTGCTCCATGCACGTGCAAGCAGTGCGATTCACGGGCCTCCCATTCGTAGGGCCCCCCAAAATTACTAATTGTACCAGCAAATTGTCTAATAGAACAATTGTCTTATATTTGATGGAAATATTTCTTGTATTAATTAACAATTACTACGTAGTCGAACCCGACTCTGGCCACACCTGACCACGCACGCACGCACGCCGGCACCGCACGCGAGTTGGTCGTTTCCGTCCGCCTCACTCGCCCCTTCCTCTGCCCCGAGTTTCCACCTCGGCACCTCCTCAGATCCAAATCCAGGGAGCGACAGAGATCGGGATGGAGCTGGAGGTGGGGGCGCCATCGCCGGCGAGGTACCTGGTGGGGGCTGCGATCATGATGGCCGGCGTGGTGCTCCCGCTGGCGTACATGATCTTCCGCAGCAAGCGCTCGCCGTCCTCCGCCTCCGCCGCGGGGCCCTCCTCCTTCTCCAAGCAGACGTAGGTGTGCTCTGCCTCTCTTCCTTCCTTCCTCCATGAGGTGGAGATACCGTCGAGTCGACGCATTAGATCTGCGCGCTCGCTTTTAACTGATCCGTGACGCGCCTTTGCTGCAGGACCAAGGGGCTTATCTGAGCAAGCGGGTCGATCGATCGCCTCCCCTGATGCTTGTCATTCTGTCTGTTTCGGCGTGGCGAGATCATGCAACTGCTCCTCGAGACTGGGCACCATCACATCAAATTACTAGCTGATTAGTAGTTAGTTCCTCTTGTACCTTGTGTAGATCAGATCGATTGCTTGTTTGACTGATTTGATACAGTTATAAATGATGGGTTTACCATTTTGAGTGCACTACTTACAAGGAGCATTCAAACAAACTTCAGTTTAGCTAAACAAGCTGCTTGCCGTCTTCTGCTGGTTGGCTGGCTTATTACGACAATTGTGTAGAAATCTTCTCTATGCTAAGACTCCACCCATTCCAAAATGTAAGTTGTTTATTTTTTTCTCTTAGTCTTAGTTAAACTTCTCAAACTAACACCAAGGTTATAGAACATCAAATTGGTATTGCCGAGACCACCAGGAATATGTCTTACCAGTGTATTTATTTGGTATTGTAGATGTTAATATATTTTCTATAGACTTGATCAGGATTAGAGAATTTTGACTTAGGACAGAAAACTGGCCTATGTTTTGGAATAGAGGGAGTACTATATTTGTGGTTTGATAAGGAGCACAATTGTTGTGCCATTCATTCATTTGCATCCTCAGCTGTCAGCACATGCAGCTGTAGATGGATGCAAACCAAAAGGTGTCCATGATCCGTACTTTTTCTTTTATTGAAAACGCAGGAGAGCTGTGTTTCTTGTATTATAGAGATGAAAAATAGGGGAGGGGGGGGGGGGGGGGGGGGGGGGGGGGGGGGTTGCAACAGGATCCTCACTCATACGAGGACCAGATATGAGTGAGGCAATTACATAGACTCATGGTTCAAACACATAGTGAACAAACACAACTCGACCTTACCTAAAAAAGACCTAGTCTGCAAGCGCCTGCCCTAGCCCTTGTAGATTCTTCGCCCCAGCCATGCACCAGAGGCTGTGCTCATTCTTCAGCTCACTCCAAATCATGCTAATCGAAGGAGAAGCCCCCTCAAAAACACATGCATTCCTATGTTTCCAAATAATCCAGGCCCCTAGAATAATTAAAGAGTTCACTCCTTTTCTGTGCTCCTTGCTAACTCTGCTCATCGTCTTGCGCCACCAGTCAGCAAAACTCAGTTCGTTTTGTCGGGGGACTGAATCTGCTAGGTTCAGTGGAGTGAATAATCTGAACCATACTTGTCTTGCCACCACACATGCTGTTAAAAGATGTTGTATCGTCTCATCTTCTTGATCGCATAGAGGGCATTTATCCGGATGAGAGAGGCCCCTCTTAGCGAGCCTATCTGCCCTTCAACATCTATTTCGGATTGCCAACCACAAAAACATTTTGCGTTTGGCCGGGGCCCAAGTCTTCCATAGCCGACGCCAAGGCTCAAAGGTCACGGCACCACAGAAAAAAAAAACCTTTATAGGCAGATTTGGAAGAGTAGCATCCACTTGCATCTAGCCTCCACGTGTGACGATCCTCTTGGTCAGTCAAAACAATTCCCATGAGGCAGTCCCATAGCCGTAGGAATTCTCTAATACCAGCCCAGGATAGGCCTCCTTGAATGTCCCTTGGCCATTCCACGTTGGTGAGAGCTTCAGCCAGAGTCCGGTGAAGTACTTTGAAGGTGAAGTTCTTGCATTGGCAGATCTAGCAGCATTGGAATCGCATTCGGGCACTGATCCTGCCCTTCTGTGTAGTTCTGATTCCTATGCGATCTTTTCTCTATGGCTTCCCTCTTCAGAGTTCGATTTGCTCTCCCTAGTCCCCTTCTCTATTCTATTCTAATGAAGGCCTTTCATGTCATTCACTTCCAGGAACTGACACATACATTGTTGCTAACTAGTTTGTTATCTGATAATCCATGTGAACGGATGTGCCCTTTGTGTTTGTGTTCTTACAAGTTGGCTCTTAACAATAGAATTGTTTGTATTCCTGCACATAAGGTAGGCAGAGTCAGAAAAGTCAGCTTGGTTGATATTATTGTACTTTCGTAGTTCCGTTATTGGCTAACCTATATGATAACCATGATGCATTGCATTTGCACTTCAGATGGATTATTGTTTCCGTGGCCACATGAAGGGCTTGCCTTGTGGCTTGTGATCAAGATGGTAATTCTCTTGGAGGCAACTGGATATTCAGGGCCCACCCTTCCTCAGGTAGGTATAAATGCAAAACAGTGGTTGCAAGTAATATCATCATAATAACTAGTTAACTACTGTTATGGCACTAGTTTTGGTTGTGGGATACAAATATTTTGGATGGCACTTTAACATATTTGTCCCTTGATGTTGCACAAGAAGCTTATATGGGCATATGTATGCCATAAACTTGTGAGAAAAGCGGCACCTATTTCATTTAAAGAGTTTTGACTAAGGAATAGTGATACATCTAGTTGTCTCTTTACACAATGTGTGAAATTAAGGTGTTTGCATCAAAGAAACTTTCTTCATGACAGGCAACCTTGGTCGCTTCCTTCAACTTGTGGCCAGGGGCGAATCTAGCTTATGTTACCGGGGTCGCCTGACCCCGATGACTTCGGCAAAATTAGTGGAAAATTACTGTTTATCACAATCCATCAACGACGATGACCCCATTGTATAAATGTGATGACCCCGGTAAACTTCATGGTTGGATTCGCCCCTGCTTGTGGCACCCTTTGAATCTTGTTTTCTCATGGTGCGGCCTCTGTCATTTAAATCCTCTGACATTTGAATGACAGAGAAAACATGAAAGTTAGATTCGTAGGGTGTGTTCCCTGCAGAAGCTCTCGCTATAGTACCCCGTAGTTCACGAGCTGCAGCAGCCACAGCTGCCAAGAATCGTTACAGTGTTTCAGAACCCCAGAACCTTTTAGAAATGTCGGAAGGACAGTTACAAGACATTGTTTGGCGAAGGTTTCATGCAATGAGAAACAAATTAATATCAGGCCTGTTGAGAGATGCATATCTGTGAGCTTTATGTATTCGTGTATTCGTAGGCTCCGCCAGACTGCGAGGCCAAATAGTCAGCCAGAGTCAGGCAGTTGGGCATGTTTATCAGTTTAGATTACGCTTGACTAAAAATACATTTTTTTACTTCCGTTTTACTTTTAATATTTGCTTTGAGATTAAACTTTTTTTCTGAAAAGTGGAATTATTGAATCAAACCCCGATTGACTGATCTGGTTCAGATTCCAGAACAATGCCATGACATACTCGAGTGCTAGCATGACGTGTCCTTGACTCTTGAGACCACAACATCACTCGAAGAGGCAGGGCACCTCCTAGTCACATAATACAGATGGAGAGACAACAAAATTTCTACTCTAGTATGATGATCCTCAGTATACCAATTGCAATTGCATTCCAATGCATTTCCTACCCCTGTAATGCAGCTAGGGCACATTTTGTTTGGTCACGCAGATAGGGCACCTGAGATTAAATGCTGCTTTTATATGTTCCTATTTTTTCTGTGTTCTAGTTAAAGTAACTACTAGCTTCTGCAGTTCCCATCATCAAACGTTTATCACATTGTTGCGCCTGCAGGAAAGTCTTGTGCCATAGACATTCTCTATTGCCACTTAGAGATGCTGGCCGTGCTACCTGTGTATCTCATGCATAGAGATATGGTGCCAGTCCCAGCCTCTACTTCAGTGTTGACACTCTGGGCTCGAAAGAAAATCCGTATGGAGATAATAAAGTATATAGAGATTGTACTCGAGTAGTTGATGTGACTAAATGAAACAGAGTTGGACGTGCAATGATACTACAGCAGTAAGGCCTTGTATACTATAACTGATCTGGAACCTTTATGCAGATGACCATCACACCATCCACGTTTGGATTGACCAACATACCGGAACCTAAATCCGAACATGGATTATATGTTTGGTTTGCCGATCTGTTACCAACTCATCTTTAGTAATCTTCCCAGCTCGTAGTTTGAAGGACGGGTCGATTCTTCAAAAACTGCTGGACGAACCTGGATTATCTGTTTGGTTTGCAATTCTCAAAAAAAAAAGTTTGGTTTGCATCATGAGTTGAACCTATCTGTTGGCAACTCATCCGTAGTAATCTTCCCTGCTAGCGTAATTTGAAGGACTCGTCGATTCTTCAAAAATTGCTGGACTGGCGGGCAAACTTATTCTGAATCAAGCGGTGCCGCAATCCAACCATACTGTTAGCAAAATTACGCCTGCTTAAGTAGCTGAGCATTCGTGTTCCAGTAGAGACTCGGGGCACAGCCTATTATGATTACTTTCTCCTTGGTTCATTCTTTGTGCTTCTCCTTGCTTGGAAATTCTCATCCTGCGTATAGGAGTACATTTGAGTGTCTTTTCATCTTGCAAACACGTCCAGCGCCTGAGGCCTGACGGATGAACAGTGTTTTTCATTTGCCATGTTCAGGTACCGGACCTTCGTGTGCGTGATGGCTTGTTTTCTGGAGATCCCTCGCATCTGCGTCAGATGCCAGAACACCGCCATGAGAAGCTCAAAGAGTCTTCTGGAGCTAGCATGCTATGTCCTGGGCACATCGTTGGAATGCCTTAGAACTGGGCACCTCCTATTGTTACCATTGTCCATTCCATACTTCCATCCATATCAGATTAACAGCGATCGTCCCAACTGCCGCATCGTGGCTATTACTAGAACGTCCTCCCACATCGAGGCAAAGGTTTCCTCCACGGTTAGATCAGATGTTCAGGGCCCACCGAGAGTCTTGGCAATGAAACTTTGGATGTCTGTGCTCTGTTTTCTTCAACTTTTTGTTTCCACTTAACTTGTACTTCCTTGGTTCTAAATTATAAAACGCTTTGGCTTTTCTAGGTGAATTGCTTTGACTGTATATTTAAACATCGTGTATATCTAAGTGTATAGTCAAACCTATGTATCCAGAAAAATCAAAATATCTTATAATTTGAAACGGATGGAACATAGCCTTAAGATGGCTTTTGGATGGGTGGTCCTGCTAGTTGGTGCATGCGCTATTCTATGTAAAGTTGAGGAAACACTATGGTAAAAATGAAACCGAAGTTGTATGTAAATAAGCTCTGCTAGTTGGTGCACACGCTATTTCTGAAATGATATCCATTTTCCTACAGCGCCTGGCGCCTGCAGCTGCTTAACTTGTACTTCTTTCATTCTAAATTACAAAATGTTTTTAATTTTTTTTTTTTTGGTATTTCTAAGTGCATAGAGAAAACTACGTATGTAGAAAAGTCAAAACATCTTATAATTTAAAATAAAGAGAGTATATAGGAGCTACTGTTGCTGTTGTGATTTCTAGTCAAAGCGTCTTACAAGAGAGTATATAGAAGCTACTGTTGCTATTATGAGTGAATGCTGCTGCTAGAGCAATCACAACACCAATCTCCCGCGCACCCTATTGTTTTTCTTAATTTTAGCAAACCCTTTCCACCTTACCTTTGTCCAGATATGTGTTAGGAAAGTTATTAATAGCCTTTATGAAAAAGCTATACAAAAACTATTTTCAAAAGAAATATTTGAAAAATTATAGAAAACATTACTCTTCCTATGAACCAAAGAACTCTATAGGAAAGAATCCTTAGGAAACTTAATCCTCCAAAATTCCTATGGCAATCCTTCGAACCAAAGGGGCCTTAAAAAAGAAAAATTCCGCTTGTGTCCTACACCTAGAAAGGCTGCTTGTATGGCCTGCTTCTAGTGGGAATCACCCCTCGCACTCCACGACCGTCGTCCATGTAGCTCCGCTTCCATCCGTTTGCTTATCCGCTCCGAGCGCTCTTCCGCTGCTACACTCGGCTAATGAGTTTGTAAAATATTATAACATAAATTAATAGCTACTAAAATGACTTTTGCAGTTTCCGTGTAGGAAGTCTGAGTTAGGGACCCTATTTGGCACGGTTTCACCCTTTTTTTAAAACAACTTTATAGTCTCATGGGGTGAAGCTCTCTTTTTTTATGCTCTCACAAAGGAATTGACAGAGGTGAAGCTAAAAAAAATTGATTTTCACAGCTCCCTCTCTATTTTTCTCTCTTAGCCATGCATAAAGTTGTTAGTGAAGTTATTTTTGCCAAACAGTTTTCCTAAAACATTTAGCTTCACTGAGAAAGCTGCTCGTGAAGTTGATTTTGCAAAAAAAAAAAAGAATAGTTTTAATAGTGAAGCTGAGCTGTGCCAAATAGAGCCTTCGTATATCATGTGTGCAAGACTAAAAAAATAATTAACCTCTTCTTTTCCATAGAGTTTTTTTGTTCAGATGGTATATTTTATTGTGATAGAACGATTTATCATACCACAATTAAGTAAACAAAATTTTAGCATCTCTTCTTTTTCGTAGAGCTTTTTTGTCCAAATGGTATATTTTTTTATTGTGGTAGAACAATTTTATCATGCCACAATGTTTTTATCTTTTAAGCAAACAAAATTTTAGCTATGGCCAATTTTTTTATTATAGGTATAGCATCTTTTCCCCACGGTGAAACCATTTTATCCACGGGAATAAGTATTTGTTCTAATAGAAAAAATATTTATAACGAAGTAAATGATGTTTAAGCATAAGAACTGAGGCCTTATTTAGATACAGATCGTAAAGTTTTGAAGTGTTACATCATATGTCACATGGGGTATTCAGATACTAATAAAAAAAAACAAATTACAGAATCCGTCAGTAGACCTCGAGATGAATTTATTAAGTCTAATTAATCCGTCATTAGCACACTGTAACACTTTATTGTCAAATCATGAACTAATTAGGCTTAGAAGATTCATCTCGTAAAGTAGTCGCAATCTGTGCAACTAGCTATTTTTTTAATCTATATTTAATATTTTATACACGTGTCACATTCGATACGACATGCTTAAAGTTTTGCGCGAAGGATAGCCTGAAGTATAGAGATCAGCGACACACTTTTTACGCTTGACAGTAGTAAATGCTATGCTATGCTATGCTACATACGAGTCATCGCAGTGACATTGCCGTTGCTGGCACCTTTCCCGCTAGGCTGCTACACCTACGTGCGACCATCCGCATAGGCATTGACGGCAACGGCATCCTCGCTCTCTCACACACGACACACTGAGACCTCGGCTCGCGTTTCTCTCCCCGCGCCCCGCGCCCTCCTCGGCTCCTCCTCCCTCCCTCCGACCCCGACCTCTCACTCCCGCGACGAACTCGCCGCGCTCTTCTCCCTCCCCATCTTGACCGGTTCTGGCCGTCTTATCCCTCTCTTCCGTTTCCACGCCCAGGCCAACGCCAAAAAAACCTGGCACTCGCACGCAACGCAGAACGCACCCGCACCCGCACGCACCGCCTTGCCGATCGGCGGGGCGCGACCGATCGCCATGGAGCCGGACGACGAGGCGCTGAAGGCGGCGCGCGCCCCGCCGCAGCAGCGCCGCGGGATCTCCTACAGCCAGCCGCTGTCGCGGGACGCCGCGTCCGCGCGCCGCGCCGCGCTGCGCAAGCACAGCCTCGACGACGAGCACATTCTGCCGGCCTCCCACTCCCTCAACTACCCGCTCCACCACGATCCCTCGGGCATGGCGCCCATGGGCTACCACCCCCCGCTCCCGCCCCACCAGCACCACCCCAGCGCGTCCTACTCCTCCAACACCCGACGCTCCGCCGGCGGCGTCAGCGAGGGCTCCATGACGCTCGAGCGCGCCATGTCAGAGTACGGCGGCGGCCAAGGCACCCTCCCGGAGTTTGTCGGCGCGGGGGGCGGCAAGGGCATCTTCCGTGTGCCACTCCGCGCCGCCATGCACCCGGGCCGTCCGCCTCCGCTCGAGGTACGGCCCCACCCGCTCCGCGAGACGCAGGCGGGCTCCTTCCTCCGATCGCTCGCCGCCGACCCGCAGCGCCGCCAGCTCTGGGCCGGGGCCGAGTCCGGGATCAGGGTGTGGTCGCTCGACGAGGTGTTCGCCGAGTGGGGCGCGGGCGCGCGCCGCGGCGACGAGGAGAGCGCGCCCTTTTGCGAGGGCATGCCCGCGCCGCCCGCGCTCTGCGTCGTCGTAGACAGGGCCAACCGCCTGCTGTGGACGGGGCATAAGGACGGGAGGATCCGATCGTGGCGCATGGACCTCGACGCGGCCGCTACGGCGCCTGCGCCCCCGGCCGCTGGTGCAGGCGGCGACGGCGGGAGCGTTGGGGGAAGTAGTCACGGCGGGGGAAGCAATAATGCGCCAGTGTTCAGGGAAGCCCTCACATGGCAGGCCTATGGCCGGACGCCCGTGCTCTCCATGGTCGTCACTTCGTATGGTGAGCATGCCATTTACGACCGTCATTGCAATGCCAATGCATTTCTGTTGCCACAAACTCACAATTGCGTTATATCTGCGCATTGACATCACTGCATGTGAACTACTACAGATTAAAAATTTCTGACCATACATACTATGGGTCTTTGAATCTAATAACAGGTGAGATATGGTCGGGTTCCGAGGGTGGAATCATAAAGGCATGGCCTTACGATGCCATTGCCAAGTCCCTGTCATTGTCACCAGAAGAGAGACATATGGCTGCTTTGTTGGTTGAGAGAGCCTACATCGACCTGAGGAACCATTGCACAGTTGGTAACGTTTGCTCGTTGCCCGCTTCTGATGTTAAGTACATGCTAGCGGATCATTCACGGGCGAAAGTTTGGACCGTGACTAGCATGACATTTGCTCTCTGGTATGCCTTCACATACACAGATGAAATTTGTTCTTTTTCTTCTTCTTTTTTTTTTGAAAGGTCCGGAACAGATGAAATGTGTTAGTTAGATTACTGTTCTCCCCAGCACATAGTAGGTACTTTAACATGCCAATTCTACTGAACCACTTGCTACAGGGATGCTCGTACAAGGGAGTTGCTGAAAGTATTTGGGATGGATGGCCAAGTTGAGTCAGCAAAGCTAGAGACACCTGTCATGCCAGAGCAACCTATGGAGGAAGAGATCAATCCTAATCCTAAAGCAAAACCTTCGAAGAAGGACAAGTCACAAGGTTCTTTGAACTTCTTCCAAAAATCTAGGAATGCTTTAATAGGAGCAGCTGATGCGGTGCGCAGGGTTGCAACAAAGGGGACATTTGTCGAAGATAACCGCAGAACAGGAGCGGTGGCTCAAGTAATGGATGGATCGATCTGGTCAGGATGCACGAATGGCGCCATTATTCAGTGGGATGGAAATGGGAATAGAGTGCAAGAATTCCAGCATCATACTTCTTCTGTGCAGTGCATAAAGGCACTTGGAGAAAGGGTGTGGGTGGGATATGCCAGTGGCCTGATTCAAGTCATGGATGCTGAAGGTAACATTATTGCAGGATGGACTGGGCATAGCTGTCCAGTTATAAGGATGGCAATTGGTTGTTCTTACATTTACACACTGGCACATCATGGTGGTATTCGGGGATGGCCACTAACTTCTCCTGGACCCCTTGACGATATTATCCGAACTGAATTGTCTAACAAAGAGCTATCATACACTAGAATGGAGAAGATAAACATAATGGTAGGGAGTTGGAATGTAGCACAAGGGAAAGCATCTGCTGAGTCACTAAGATCATGGTTGGGTAGTGTAGCATCTGATGTTGGGTTGGTTGTTGTTGGGTTACAAGAGGTTGAGATGGGCGCAGGGTTTCTTGCCATTTCTGCTGCAAAAGAAACAGTAAGATACTTGCCTTAACTTCTGGTGTTCTTCTTTTTTTGGTTCAATTCAGTTAGTTATGCATTTCTAGCTTGCTACCTAACGTAGATATAACTATTCGCTATGTTGTTCCATCTTAATTTTTACAGATCAATATTGAAACATAGTTTTCAGCTCGATGTTTCCTGTAATTTAACTGCACTTCAGATACTTTCTGTTGCGTTTTCAAATTTAATAATTGTTGAGGTAGATGTGACTAGCATTTATTTCTGTTTTTGATGAAATAACCACCGGGCTATTGAATAGACACATAAGAATTGTTTTTGAATTAACAGATTTGATCCTCTTTGACCTTTGTGTTGTAATTCACCACTCAGTAGTGTTACATTGACTTGTCATTGCAGCGCTATCTGTTAAGTTCTCTGAATCACCATTTGATTGAATGTTTCTTTTCATGGTTTCAGGTAGGGCTTGAGGGCAGTGCGAATGGGCAATGGTGGATAGACAATATTGGCAAAGCGCTTGACGAGGGAACATCATTCCACCGAGTTGGTTCTAGGCAGTTGGCTGCATTGCTTATTGCTGCATGGTATTAGCTTGTTGTGAATTAGTTTCTTAGAATTAAACTACAAATCTGTTATCACATAGTGATAAGTTGTTCAATTAACTGTTTGTTTAATTACCTTTCTCATGTGATATACATGACATGGAAAATATTAACTTTTCAAGGGCAAGAAAGAGCCTTAAACCATATGTTGGAGATGTTGAAGCTGCTGCAGTGCCTTGTGGTCTTGGACGTGCTATTGGCAATAAGGTACATGATAAAATAGTTGTGCATGCTTTCATCACCCCCCACCCCCCAATTGAAATTTCATTTTGTAATGGTATGATCTTATCTCCTTTTGGGGATATCTGTATGTCTTAAGTTGGAAGAAATTTTAAAGATGATTACATAAGCAAGGTTTACGGAAAGAGAATTCTTATGTACTGTTTAATTCTATGTTTTATATTCTGTTTCATGTTCAAGTCATGCTCCTACGTTCTTTTGTTTGTGCGGTGACAATTAATTCTGAGTTAAATGCACCGTAGGTCTATTAACTTTTGGTGATGTGTCATCTAGGTCCATCAACTTTTAAACTGTATTTTTGGGTCCATTAACTTTTGATGGTGTGTCATCCTGGTCCATCAACTTTCAAACTGCATTTTTGGGTCCATCAACTTTTGGTGGTGTGTCATCCAGATCCATAAACTTTCAAATTGCATTTTTTGGTCCCTAAACTTTTTAACTGGTTCACCGTAGGTTCATACTCCTTCGTTTAGCGAATAGATCTGACATGGTGAAAGGTCCTAATATGGCTAGAGGGGGGGTGAATAGCCTATTTAAAAATCTACAAATCAACTAGAGCAATTTGATTAGTATGACAAATAGCGTAATGCAAACTTGCTCTAGCTCTACAAGGGTTGCAAGCCATCTATCCAACAATTCTAGTTGCAATGATTACTTAGGCACACAAACTTGCTATGTAATTACTCACTAAGAGCTCTCAACCTTGCTACTCTAAAGAGCTCAACTAGATGAATATAAATAATAAAGCAAGCTCTCAATTCTAATTACACTAAAGAGCTTGTGTCAGATTTATTCGCTAAACGAAGGGGTATGGACCTACGGTGATCCAGTTAAAAAGTTTAGGGATCCAAAAATGCAATTTAAAAGTTGATGGACCTAGATAACACACCACCAAAAGTTAATGGACCAAAAAATATAGTTTGAAAGTTGATGGACCTGAATGACACCACCAAAAGTTAATGAACCCAAAAATACAGTTTGAAAGTTGATAGACCTAGATAACATACCACCAAAAGTTAATGGACCTACGGTGCATTTAACTCATTAATTCTCCCGCAGGGTGGCGTAGGATTGAGAATAAGGGTATATGACCGTAAAATGTGTTTTGTGAGTAATCACTTTGCTGCACATCTGGAAGCTGTGAGCAGACGCAATGCTGACTTTGACCACATTTATCGGACAATGGCCTTCAACAAACCTCATGGATCCACAGGTTCATGTTTCACATTTTTTGAAGTGCCTGTTTTTCTTGGCAGCAAACTATAGGTGTTACAAATACAGTTTTCATACTGAAAAATCTTTACATAACCCTCATTTTTCTGTGGTGCAGTTTCTGCTACATCTGTCCAATTGCACAGAACAGTGAATGTATGTGCGATCTAACCTAAAAATTATCAGTAGAAACTATCAAATTATTATTGATGTCCAAATGTTGTGGTGATGCCAGGTCAATGGAAATCAGGTTGAAGAAGTAAGGCCTGACCTAGCAGAAGCTGATATGATTGTATTTCTTGGTGATTTCAACTACCGCCTTTATGGTATCACATATGATGAAGCGAGGGATATGGTTTCACAAAGAAGCTTCGATTGGCTAAGAGAGAAGGATCAGCTTCGTGCAGAAATGAAAGCTGGGAAGGTATTCCAAGGAATGCGTGAAGGTATAATCAAATTTCCTCCAACATACAAATTTCAAAAGCACCAACCTGGTCTTGGAGGTATGTATATGTTGCTGCTTCAAACCTTTTGATCTCTTCTCTCTGTTCAACTAGTTATGTAGTTTTTACCTCACTAACATAGTAAGTTTTGTTTCTTGCTTTGCATCACAGTGCTGAAAACTGTTTGTCAACTGCCATGTAGGTTATGATTCAGGCGAGAAGAAGCGGATACCTGCTTGGTGCGATAGGGTACTATATCGTGATAGCCGTTCTGTATCAGTAGCTGAATGCTCATTAGAGTGCCCTGTAGTTGCTTCAATCACATCGTGAGATACTATTACACTTCCTTTTCCCCCTTTCAGATGACCGGTAATCTCTTTTATCCATACTGATTGATTTTGTTTTGATAGGTACGTGGCATGCATGGATGTCACAGAGAGTGATCATAAACCTGTGAGGTGTACATTCAGCGTTGATATTGCTAGAGTTGACGAGTTAATAAGAAGGCAAGAGTATGGAGAAATAATTGAATCGAATGAAAAAGTACGCTCTTTGTTCCAAGATGCTTGTTTTGTTCCAGACACTACAGTTAGCATAAGCGAAATCACACTGGAGAATCAAGAGAATGTTGTATTCCAAATTACGAATAAATGTGAAACAAGCAAAGCAGCTTTCGAAATCCTATGTGACGGGCAGTCAACCAAGAAGGAGGACGGAACTAAATCAGAGCTTCTTCCAAGGGCATCCTTTTGCTTCCCACTTTGGCTCGAGGTAAGAACTATTGCAAACTCTTGTTTTTAAGTTCTAGTCTAGATTA
This sequence comes from Miscanthus floridulus, assembly GCF_019320115.1. Lineage (NCBI taxonomy): Eukaryota > Viridiplantae > Streptophyta > Magnoliopsida > Poales > Poaceae > Miscanthus > Miscanthus floridulus. The sequence continues at coordinate 90,197,705 of NC_089583.1, forward strand.
TGCAAGGTAACACCTACAGCCTATGATACATTCATGATTAATCAATTTCCGCCAAGTGAAGATATTGATACAAAAATCAATTTCCCTCCATATGTACCTATATGGTCAAAATATTACTACAATGCCCAAGTGACTGAATATGACTGCCAAACTACCGAAGTACCTTCTGATGTCAGGAAACAGTTAATCTGCTGCCTGTCATTTCTGCATTCAAACTTTTGTGTTCTGATTTCTATTTTTTCTGTCTCACACAGGTCCAACCAGCCGTCGGTCTGATAAAACCAGGTGAAACGGTGGAAATTACACTACATCATGAAGATTTTTATACACAGGAAGAGTTCGTAGATGGAATACCACAGAACTGGTGGTGCGAAGACACCAGGGACAAGGAAGCCGTTATCAGAATAAATATAACAGGCAGCAGCTCAACTGAAACCAAGACGCACACCATCAACGTCCAACATCGCTGCCCACCATCATCGGCGCCACCGCCGATGATGAACCAACCGGTGGCCGCCATGCCTCCGAGCAATGTCCTTGCCAGCGAGGGGCATTCAAAGCGCTCCTCCAAGAAGAGCCAGTCCAAGCACCGGGAACAGCAACAACAGCAGCAGGATTACCCGCAGTTTGGGAGCTCGGAGGTACATGACCTGTGCCGCATGCGGTGCCCTTGAGACCTGTACAAACTACTCCTACATTACTACAAAGGAGTATGGATACTGAAGTTCTGTCTAGGAGGTGGGAATTACGAGTCTTAGGTTTCTCACATCGAAGTCCCGGAGTACCCCGCAAAAGAGAGAAGAGTCTGGGAGGAGTTACTCCGGTTCTGTACATAGGCTTCACTCGATCAACTGTCACTCTCATGTAGTCCAAGCAAAGAGTCTAGAGTCCTGAGATAACAGTGCTAATAACTTCTTGTTTTATTCTTGTTCCTTATTAAAGAGTGTTCTCTAGATAGTAGAAGCCAGGAATATTTGAACAATGCTTGATGTAATATGTTCCATAGAATCACCTTAGGTTTGTTCTCTCTTCACGCAGCAGTTCTAATGATCTTGTACTTCAGACTATTGCCATTGTTAATAAGAAACCAATCCTTCATACCCTTGAATCATTTAATAATGCTTATGTTATTACCTGTCTATCAGTCGCTTAGGCTTTGGTTCTGTGTTAGTGTGTTACCATGCTTGGACCTTCGTCCCCTCTCTCCACGGCTCCATAGTCCACAGTGTGGCAAATGTGGTGACATTGTATTTCATGAGACTATTTGTTGGGTAATATCTATAATCTATCTCATTTCTTGGAATTCCTCTGATTGCTTAATGCTAATGCGTTGGTACATGCCATCTGTCTCATGCAAGACGTGTGAATTTTGATGATTTGGGGGGGAAAAGTGGGCGAGAAAAAGAGGTGCCATGACACAGCCATCTGAAGTAGTGGCGGTTAATATGCAACCGCATCATTCCTTTTTTTGACATACAATTTGATGATGTCCCTTGACCAGCGCCACTGGCTTTGTCAACACAATGTTGAAGGTGGCAACCGATCTGCTTCTGCCGAAGAAGACAACTGGTGAGAAGAACAAGCGCTTGAAGTATGGTGATCATCGAGACGATGGAGCCCAGAACATTTGAAGGGCGCGTGCTGTGGTGGAGATGGTTTTCTGGCAGTCTTCTGGCTCTGAGGCAGAGCGTAGAGCTGTTTGGTACTGTTATCTCCCTTCCCTCCTGTCTCTTGTATTTCCGTTTCATCATGAATGGAAATGGGGTTTTGACCTCGTGTTGAAAAAAAGGGCAACTCCACGTTCTCTTGCCAAATGAAAGAAAAGCCAGCCAAATTTCAACGGTAATGCCGTGCTAAGGACGTTCGTCCGGACACTGGCCCAACAGCCCAACACTCTTCACATATGTATGCGCTCGTCCACTCACCTCCAACCATATCCACTCGTGAGCCTGTTGTTCATTCCTCTCCATTCACCGCATCTTTGCGTCCGCACCGCCGCGGCGTGCTCCAGCACGACCACTGCGCCGCTGCGCTCTCCACCGCGCCCGACCGGCCGCAGTCCTCTCTCTCCACCGCGCTCCAGCGCCGTTGTCGCCATCCTTCCTCTCCACCGCGCCATCCACCCGCCGTTGTGTTCTCCACCGTGCCGGCCGCCTTCTCCATCGGAGCTGCGCGCCACTCCGCGACATCAAGATCCGCGCCGGCGTAAAGCTCCGCGTCGACGAGCCTCAATTCGTCCAAGGCAACAATTAGAAGTCGCACTGAAAGCGCATGTTGCAAGCATATGTTTCAAGTGTTTCAGATGTTTTCAGAGGTATGTTGCAATTATTTTGTATGGATGTTGCAAAAGTAGATCATGATATTGCATATGTTGCAATGATCGTGCACATATGTTGCAAACGTCTATTCCTAATGTTTCATCTTTTTTTTCATACGTATGTTGCAAATGTGTTTATGTGGACGTTGCATATGTTTCACACATATGTTGCATATGTTTCACACACATGTTGCAAGTGTTTTATCTTGATGTTGCATATGTTTGCAATGGTTTTCAAGTGTTTTTCAGGTGTTTTTACGAGTGTTTCAGACACATGTTTCAAATATTTTTATCTGCCTTTAGACTATATTGCAAGTGTTGCATCTAGATATTTTAAAAGTATGTGATGGTCACTCGATCATCAATTGGCCGACGACATGTCTTCCCAAGGTAAAAGGAGGTCTGGGGTCCTAACGTTTCGCGCGGGCGCTTTGGTGGCTCTGGTTCCGGTGGAGACAAAGGGAAAGGGCCTGGAACAAGCTAGACCTACCTTGTGATAGTCGAGATAGAGTTGTTTGCTGCTTCCAAGGTGGTGACAATTGGTGATGGAAAGTTTGCTCATTTCTGGACATCTTCCTGGTGGAGGGGAGAACTCTAAAAAGTCTTGCTCTAGCTCCGCTCAAGAAATAAAAAGAAGAATATTACAGTTTGCAAAGCCCTGGAGAATAATGGATGGATATCCCATATCACGCCCCTGCATACAACGCAGGAAACTAGAGAGTATGTCACTATTTGGGAAGCAGTCGTGCAAACACAGTTAAATGAAAAGCATAACATTCATTGGCGTTGGATGGCGGACGGAGAGTACACAACAAAGTGTGCTTATCGTATCCAATTTGACGGCACTTTTAGCAAGATAAGGCTCATGCCAATTTAGAAAGCAAAGCCGGAACTCAAATGTCGTTTCTTCACTTGGACTTTGCTACATAGGAAGATCATAAGTTTCTAACCACTAATAATCTAATTAGACGTAACTGGCCAAATGAGCCTGTTCGGCTGATCCAGTGCGTAGTGGATTTTGGCTGATTTCGGCTGATTCAATAATGTTCTGTGAGGGAAAATAAGTTGAAACAAGCTGAGAGTAGATCAGCCGAACACGTCCTGGCCATGAGACACTGACACATCTATACAAAGAGGAGGGCTCAGATGTTCAAGAGGAAATTAAGTTGGTGCTCAATGTTCATAATGAATGTCTAAGTGAAAAGTATTTAGGAATGACATCTGATGTAGGTTCCGCAACTAAAGGTGCTTTTAAATTTTTGAAGGACATGATTTGGAATAAGATACAGGGATGGATGGAGCAATGTTTGTCATCCGACGGTAAGGCAATGTTCATTCAATCCGTGGCCCAAGCAATACCCACCTATTCAATGTCATGCTTTAAACTGCCTCGAGGCCTATGCAAACATATTAACGGCCTATTGACAAATTTCTGGTGGGGAAGTAAGGAGGGAAAGAGGAAGACATGTTGGGTTGCATGTGATGATATGATCATGCCAAAGTTCCTTGGTGGAATGAGTTTATGAGATATAGAGCTGTTCAACCTTGCTTTGTTGGCGAAACAGGTCTGGCAAATCCTCTAGGAACCGGGCATCTCTAAGTGCTAGAATTTTAAAGGCGGTATATTTCTCGTAGGGTGACTTTTGGGGGGCAAATCTTGGCTCCGCCCCCTCCAAGATTTGGCGATGAGTGCTAGATGGCAGGGAAGAGCTTCAGCTTGGTCTGATCGGGAGAATAGGCACGGGTTCGACCACTTCTATTTGGAGTATGGACCGGCTTCCGTCAGACAGCATGCGGAGGTCAGTACCTAGTGTAGCTCCACATCCGCCACAGCTTGTGAGTGAGCTGATTGATCATACATCGGCAGCCTGGGATCGGGCAAAACTTCAAGAATTCTTCACACAAGCTGATATAGATGTAATACTCAATATCCTTCTGTGCAATCGGAGCCAACCGGACTTCTAGGCTTGGCACCATGACAATAAGGGAGTTTTCATAGTTCATTCTGCATATAGGATGCTTATAATGAGGCGTGCTTTATTAGAAAATGCAGCAAGATCAAATAGAAAACATGAGGAAAAGCAGTGGACATCTTTGTGGCAGGTCATGGTGCCTTTGAAGGTGCGGGTGTTTCTATGGAGGTTTGCCAGACACTCCCTGCCGTGTGTGGGGCTCCTGATTCCTGGAAACACTCCTTGCTAGAGTGTAATATGGCGAGGTGTGTATGGTCATTGGAGAGCGAGAAAATCGTTGAACACCTCAGTGAGATACAGGAGGAGAACTCAAGGTTGGTTTGCGAACTTGATAGAAACAATGCCACATGCTGATCTCATATGGGTGTTGATGACTATGTGGGCAATTTGATACGCTAGAAGGAAGACGATCTATGAAAATATTTTCTAGAGCCAGCTTTCAACACATAGCTTCGTTAACAAATATGTTGTTGAGCTTCAAGCGGCAAAGCCAACTCAAGCAATAAAGGCGCAAGTTCAGAGTCAAAGGCCACGGTGGTTGTCGCCACCAGCAGGTTGCATGAAGGTGAATGTAGATGCGGCAATTTCTAAGAATCTAAGAAGGGCATCAGTGGCGGTGATAGCCCGTGATCCGGCTGGCATTTTTCTAGGGGCTTCGGGGGTGGTTCTTGTTGAAATCACTGAACTAGAAATTGCCGAGGTAATGGCATGTAGAGAATTTGCTTTGGCGGCTGATCTAATATTAGCTTCAGTACGGTTGGCATCGGATTGTGCCAATGCTATCAGAAGCATGAAAGGAAGAAATATGAGTCCATATGGCCAAATCATGAAGAAGATTCAGATCGGCTCAAGATTTTATTTTGGTTGATTTTGTCCATGAGAATAGGAATTCAACTGTTGATGCTCACACACTAGCTAGGAGTTTGATTTCTTTTCAGGCAGTCATGTTTGGTTTTTGAAACCGCCTTTTGGCATTTGTAATTCTGTTGACCAAGTGCAATAAAGAGTGCGGTGATTTCTAAAGAAAAAACCGGTTTTTGTAAATAGTTGTTTTCTTTCTTTTTTTTGTTTTCTTCGGTCTTTTGTCTAACATCTAATAAAAATCTAGCAAATCTCTTGCCTCCTTAAAAAAAATCTTTTGTACGAAGTACTAAAAAACGATAATGATATAGAGCGGGTGTCCGTCCAGTCTGGACGGACCCGCCGCACACGGAATGCTCTCCCACAGCATGCCCGCCCTCATCCGCTCCCGCAACGCCCTCCCTCATACTCATTCCCACTCTGCCGCTCGCTTCCCCATCCTCACATCGGCTCCCGCACCCCACGCGCCTGTCCTCCCTCCCTCCATCCCTGACCCCACCAGAGACGAGACGATGACAGCGGCTCCAATAAGGTAGATCGGTCCTTCTCTGGATCTGAGCCCTCCTCCTCCTCGTCTGGATCTCAGCGTTTCTTCTCCTCCTTTTGATCTGAGCCCTCCTCCTTAGGGATGAAAACGGTATAGAAATACCTCGTACCGAACCGTATCGTTTTCTATATTTAATCCGATCAAATTCGTATTTTCGAACACATTCGAATTTAGTTCGAAATTCGGAACACCAAATTCAAAATCGGAACGAAAACGGTTTAGACATTTTTCCGACCGTTTTCTACTTTTTTACTTTTAATTCGGAATATCCCAAATTCAAAATTCGGTTTAAACCAAATTTGGCCCACAAGGAGCCTAACCTTAAAAAATTGTATCTTTTTCATATGATGTCGGATAAAGATTATTTTTATATGAAAATTATAGCTCTTGACGAGATCTACAACTTTCTAGTTTTAGTTTTTTCATCAAAGGTCTTTAAGATGTTCAAAAAAATTAAACAAATATTTAGCGGTATATTAAATCGTGTACAAGCGCTTGTTACCTTAGAAAAATCATATCTTCCTTACATGATGTTGAATGAAGATACTTTTTAAGAAAGTTGTAGGACTTGTTAATTATTATTAGCTTGTTAATTGTTATGCACTTGGTTCTATGGGTCAATATTCCGTATTTTTCGAATACTGACCGTGTTCTACGTAATTCCGCTCGAATTAGTTCGTTTTCGAAATTCTTGATATTTCGTAAGTTCGTGTTTGTGTTCGGCTTTACCGCTTTCGCTTTTATTTTCGTATTCAAATGTAAAAGTAGAAAATGGTTGAGATGGTTTCCGACCGTTTTCATCCCTACTCCTCATGCTCCTCTAGATCTGAGGGACGCGGCGGTGGCTAGGGTTCTGGTGAGCTCTGGAGTCCTATTCCTTCCTCCCTCCGGCGAGCTCGAACGTGATAGGTCAGGGGCTGTGTCTGTACACTTTTTTTTTGTTTCTCTCGTGTTGCAATGGGGTTTTTTTTATGTTGCAATGGATGATTTTCGAATGTTGTTATGGGATTTTTGGGTCGTTGCAACAGATGTTTTTACGATGTTGTAGTACATAATTTTTTATATCGCAGCATATATTTTCCGATGTTGCAGCACATTTGTTTTTGATACTGCAGTACATGTTTTTCGATGTTGCAGTACATAATTTTTGTTATTGCAGAACATATTTTTCAATGTTGCAGCACATGTACATGTTTTTTGATATTGCAGTACATATTTTTTTTATGTTGCAGTATATAATTTTTGTTGTTGTAGTATATATTTTTTGATGTTTTCAATATTGCACTACATAATTTTATGATGTTGCAGTATTTATATCACAAAGCTACACTACATAGTTTTTTCGTATGTTTGCGATTAAAGTATTTGGTGTTCTTTTTTAGATAGGGGCATGTTGGGGAACTGGATAGAGGCGCGGTGGAGAACGGAGGACGGGGGGGGGGGGGGGGGGGGGGGGGGGGGCGCTTGCCTTTGAACCCCTCTTCTCTTTGGGTTTCCTCCCATTCGTTCCCCCGCTAGTCCGCTGGTTCCCATGGCGCCCAAAGGTTCGCATGGTAAGCCACCATTTTCCCCGTCGCAGACGCCGACTAGGCCACTGCGGTGCTGCGTGGCTGTCAATGGCGACCACGCTGACCCCACTCTCAACACCTTCGTACTCCTGGTTCCTACTGCTGCAGGTCGCGGAGAAGCCCAGCATCACGCTCTCCATCGCCTCTGCCTTCTCAGGCGGCCGCGTAAGTTCTCCCGCTGCCCCCTCCGCCATCGAATCCGTGCTGATTTTTGTTTTTGTTGTCAAATTTGGGCGAGACGTTAGCTCCGATTCAGTGATTCTTTTCCCCCATTGAAAGTCAAAGAACTAGAACAGTTGTCGATGTTTAATGTGCTATTGGGCTGACATGTAGTAGATTCACTGAAAATTGTTTCGGGCCATGGGGGCCATGGCCTAGTTTGCCGACATATATCTCCGCCAGTGCATGTGAGCTTGAGCTATGTCCTTGGCGACAGCAAACATGTGGACCTCGAGTTGCTGGGGAGGGAGGCAGGACGAGCGCGGGCGGCCGCGCACGCCCACAAGCGCGGCCGTAGTCCCAACAGGCACGGACGTGCCGGTGGTGCTCCTAGAGGAGGCACGCATGGCGGCGGCGCTCCTGGAGGAGGCGCGCACGGCGATGGCGCTCCTAGAGGAGGTGGCGGTGGCGCTCCTAGAGGAAGCGCGCACGACAACTGTGGCGGACAGGTCGATAGAGAGTGCGGCCTTCATAGGCAGCGTGGCTCTCTCTCTCTCTCCAGATTGGTACCGTGGTTACCACGTGCTCCAGGCTGTCATCAGGAACGTCAGCCCCGGTGGTGGGTGGCCTACCCTCACCAAGACCAACTACGTCGAATGGGCTATGGTTATGAGGGTAAAGCTCTAGGTGCGGCACATGTGGGAGGCAGTCCGGTACGGCAATGTTGACTACAACCTAGATTGTTGGGCGCTGGATGCCCTCATTGCTATAGTCCCGCCTGAGATGCAATTCTCGCTTACCAACAAGCGGATTGCCAAGGAGGCTTGGGATGCCATCGCTGCGGCACGCATCGGTAGCGACCGCGCCCGCAAGTCCATACTACAGGAACTTCACAAGGAGTGGGAGAACCTAGCCTTCAAGCTAGGTGAGGATGTTGATGAATTCGCTCTCCGTCTCAACACTCTGTTGCAGAAGATGGTGCAGTTCGGCGATGACACCTATGACGAGGAGAGAGTTGTCAAAAAGCTCTTCCACTGTGTCCCCGAGAAGTACAAGCAGATGGCTCGCTCGATCGAGTCTCTGCTGGATCTCTCCACGATGTCGATCGAGGAGGCGATAGGTCGCCTCAAGGTCGTCGATAGCGATGAGCCACAGTCCCTCTCGGGGCCCATCACCACTGGCGGGAAGCTCCTTCTCACTCGGGAGTAGTGGCTTGCCAGCTAACGTGACCGGAAGAAGGGGGAGCCTTCTTCCACGATAGGCGGTCACAAGCGTGGCAAGCCGCACAAGGCGCATAGAGACGCCTAGGCCGGGGCACGAGGACGTGCCGAGGGTGATGCCCGTGGAGGCGCCCAGGGCGGCGCCGCCGGTAGGTACAAGCCAGCACGAGACGACGCCTGCCGCAACTGTGGCCAGCTTGGCCATTGGGCCAAGGACTGTCGACAGCCATGATGCGGCCAGGCCCACGTCGCACAGGCGGAGGAGGAGCCAGTTCTGTTCATGGCACATGCAAGCATCGAGCTACCTCCAGCGGCACTGGCCTCAACGGCTCTCCTCCACCTTGACGAGCCAAAAGCACACGCCCTCCTCGGTGACGGCTCCGGCAATGACAAGACTGATGGGTGGTGCCTCTACACCGGCGCCACCCATCACATGACCGGTCAACGGGAGTTCTTCACCAAGCTTGACTCTAGCGTCTGAGGCTCCGTCAAGTTTGGGGATGCCTTCGGCGTGGAGATCAAGGCCATCGGCTCCGTCATCTTCACCACCGTGTCTGGTGAGCATAGGCTGCTCACCGGAGTCTACTACATCCCCATGTTGAGGAACTCCATCATCAGCTTGGGACAGCTAGATGAGAACGGTTCGCGTGTGGTGGTTGAGGATGGAGTCATGAGGATTTGGGATCACCGTCGCCGCCTTCTCGCCAAGGTATCTAGAAGCGCAAATCGACTCTACGTCCTTAATGTGCAGGTGGTACAACCCCTCTGTCTCGCTGCTCGTCGGGACAACGAGGCATGGCAGTGGCACGAGTGTTTCGGGCACCTTCACTTCGAGGCCCTAAAGCGGCTCAGTGCCATGGAGATGGTACGAGGCCTGCCGTGCCTCGACCATGTGGAGCAGCTCTGTGACATCTACATGTTGACGAAGCAGAGGCGACTCCCTTTTCCCTAGCGGATGAGCTTTCGAGCCAAGGAGAGGCTCGAGCTTGTGTACGGGGACTTGTGTGGCCCGGTGACACCGGCCACACTAGGAGGACGACGCTACTTCCTGCTGCTCATTGATGACCTCTCCTGCTAGATGTGGGTGATGGTCCTCGGCAGCAAGGGAGAGGCTGCGGACGCCATCAGGCGCTCGTAGGCTGCTGCGGAGGCGGAGTGCGGCCGCAAGCTGCGCGTGCTATGCACCGACAACGGCGGCGAATTCACGGCGACTGAATTCGTGTCATACTACGCTAATGAGGGCATTTAGTGCCACTACTCTGCGCTGTACAGCCCACAGTAGAACGGCATCATCGAGCGGTGTAACCAGACGGTTATGGGGATGGCTCGGGCCCTTCTCAAGCAGAGGGGGATGCCGGCTATCTTCTGGGGAGAGGCGGTGGTGTCAGCCGTCTACATCCTCAACCGCTCGCCTACCAAGGTGCTCGATGGCAGGACACCGTACAAGGCTTGGCATGGGCGCAAGCCGGCGGTCTCCCACTTACGGGTCTTCGGCTGCCTCGCGTTCGCCAAGGAGCTTGGCCACATCAGCAAGCTTGACGACAGGAGCACTTCGGGAGTATTCATCGGCTACACGGAGGGCTCAAAGGCCTACTGCATCCTCGACCCGAAGACACAGCATGTGCATACGGCGCGCGACGTTGTGTTTGACGAAGGGCAAGGATGGGCGCGGGATAAGGCGGTGGACGATGGCTCGGCTTCGACGTGTGATGACTTCACTGTAGAGTACGTCCACTTCTAGGGAGCTGGGGGAGTAGGCAGCTCTTGTTCGATGAGCGCGTCTACCCAAGTCCCTGAGCCTCCATCGACCCCGACGCCTGCTACTCCGACAGCACCACGCTCTCCAGCCAGGACCTCGGCTGCAATAAGTTATTCGTCGGCTCCACCATAGCCGGCATTGCCACGCACTCCAGCACCGATAGGCACCTCTCCAGGCACATCTACTCTAACACCAGCTCATGTCGAGCATAGCCCGATTGAGCTCGCTACTCCGCTCTCTCACGACGAGGAGCGCATCGATGCGTACCACGACGGCGAGCTATTGTGGTACCGTACGATAGAGAACCTTCTCGGTGACCAGCCAGTGCCGAGACTAGTGCCTCATGACCTAGAGGCGCAGTTGCACCTTGCGTGTGACAACGGCGAGCCTCGATCGTTTGCAGAGGCCGAGACACACGCGGCATGGTGCACCGCGATGCAGTTGGAGATGGATGCGATCGATAAGAACCGCACCTAGGAGCTTGCTGACCTTCCTCGTGGTCACCGTGCGACCACCCTTAAGTGGGTGTACAAGCTAAAGAGGGATGAAGCCGGCGCCATCATCAAGCACAAGGCTCGCTTGGTGGCATGAAGTTTCATGCAGCAGGAGGGGGTTGACCTCGACGACGCCTTTGCTCCCGTGGCACGAATGGAGTCCATGCGACTCCTTGCGCTAGCTGCCCAAGAGGGCTGGCGTGTTCATCACATGGACGTCAAGTCGGCGTTCCTTAACGGCGACTTGAAGGAGGAGGTCTACGTGCACCAGCCGTTGGGATTTGCGATCCCCGACAAGGAGGGCAAGGTGCTCCGTCTACGCAAGGCTCTCTATGGCTTACGATAGGCACCGAGGGCGTGGAATGCCAAGTTAGATTCCACGCTAAAGGGGATGGGCTTCGAGCAAAGCCCGCATGAGGCGGCCATCTACCGATGGGGCAGTGGAGGAAATGCTCTGCTGGTGGGTGTCTACGTCGACGACTTGGTGATCACCAGCACCAAGGATGCGGAGGTGGCGGCATTCAAGGAAGAGATGAAGGTCACCTTCTAGATAAGTGACCTAGGGCCTCTCTCCTTCTACCTAGGAATCGAGGTGCACCAGGATGACTCCGGGATCATGCTTCGACAGACCGCCTATGCCAAGCGTGTCGTTGAGCTAGCTAGGCTCACCGACTGCAACCTAGCTCTCACTCCGATGGAGGAGAGGCTGAAGCTGAGCCACGACAGCACGATGGAGGAGGTGGACGCTACGCAGTACCAGTGTCTTATGGGGAGCCTTCGTTACCTTGCCCACACATGGCCGTACTTGGCATTCTCTGTCGGCTACGTTAGTCGGTTCATGCAGCGACCGACGATGGAGCACTAGCAGGCTATAAAGAGGATCATCTGCTACGTTGCGGGGACTCTCGATCACGGCCTCTACTACCCTAGGTGCCCTAAGGCGGCACACTTTGTCGGGTACAGCGACAGCGACCACGCCGGTGACATCGACACCAGCAAGAGCACGAGCAGGATCCTCTTCTTCCTCGGCAAGTGCCTCGTTAGCTGGCAGTCGGTCAAGCAGCAGGTGGTGGCCCTTTCCAGCTACGAGGCCGAGTACATAGCAGCCTCCACCGCTTTGACTTAGACGCTCTGGCTCGCTCGACTGCTTAGCGATCTCCTCGGTAGAGACACTAGAGCGGTGGAGCTCAGGGTGGACAGCAAGTTCGCTCTGGTTCTGGCAAAGAACCCCATGTTCCATGAATGCAGCAAGCACATCCGAGTGAGGTACCATATCATCCGAGGCTGTTTGGAGGAAGGGAGCATCAAGGTGAGCTACATCAACACCAAGGACCAGCTTGTAGACCTGCTCACCAAGCCTCTTGGGAGGATCATGTTCCTTGAGCTCTGCTCTAGGACCGAGATGGTTTAACTTTCCCATAGGACAACGCACAAGACTTAGGGGGAGAATGATGGGATAAGTCTCATGTGTGGGCTGGTCTTTGTGGGGCTGTGCTGGTCACATAGTCTTTGTGGCTGCATGGTCTGTTTTTAGGACAGCATCTTAGACTAGAGGACAGCATCTTAGACTAGAGGACATCATCTTAGAGGACAGCATCTTAGCATCTAGGACAACATCTTAGACTAGTATCTTAGTATATGCTTGGCTGGCTAGCAGCCTATAAATATGTACCACCAACCTCTCAGGTTGGTATGGTATTTGGAAATAAACCAGAAAATTGCCCCAACTCCTAGTGTCATCCTTTCTCGATGAGAGTAAGAATTCTGCTACTACCAAGAGTAAAAATTCAATGACTAACACTCCAGGCGCTCGTCCACCGCCCGTAGACGGCTTGTCACATCCTCAATGGTGGAGGTGGACAGGTCCAACATCGTCTCTATGGAGAGAACGATCTGGGTGTACTTTGCCGGCACGGAGTGGAGGTACTTGGAGATCGCCTTCTCTTCGTCGATGGTGACGCCATGGCTCTTCAGCTTGCTGATGAGCGTCTACAAGCGGAGGGAGAAGTCTGTTTCACCATCTTTGAACTTGAGGTTGGTGTACTTCTGCTTCAGAAGCTGGGTCGTCGCCTTCTTTGCACGGTCAGAACTGACGCGCATCGCTACAATAGCCTCCCACGCCTCCTTAGCCGAGCTCTTCACCCCCAACGGCTCCCTGTACTCCGCCGGTACAGCAGCGAGGATAGCCTCCAATGTTGACATGTCATCTTCCTCATTGTTGGTGCCCTTGTCAATAGCATTCCAGAGCCGTCGAGCTCTAACCTTGACCTTCATGGTCACTGACCACTCTCCGTAGTTGGTGTGAGTTAGCGTCGGCCAACTGGTGCCGTTGACCTCCTGCACCATGCGAACAACGACCTTCGGTCATGGCTGGGCAGCCACAGCAGTGCCACTGCTGTCGCCCATCTCTGAACCGTCCGTCATCGCCAGCAGTTAGTTTGGCGACGGCGCTTGTATGGCTCTAATACCACTTGTTGGCCCACAGGATCATCGGCTCAGGTGAATGAACCACTCACTAGTCTTGCCGAGCACCCGCTAGTGTTGCCGAGCACCCGCTAGCCGTGCCGACCATGAACAAGCGTTGTCCGTCTCCACACACTATGGCTTGAGCTAGAAGAAGAAGGAAGAACAGAGCATGCACACACAGTACAAGACATCAGCGTTGGCTGAAGCCCTGTCTGAGAGATGGCAAATCTGAACTCTCTTTACTGAGTTGCCATGGTAATCTATTTATACAACTCTATCCATCTAGTCCTAGTACAACGCACATGCTATAACAGTAACTAGATAACATACATGGCTGACTCTGCGCCGGCCTCTACATGTGGCTACAGTGCTGCAGGTGAGCCGTGCGGTGCCTGCACCTGCAGCGGCTATAGTATCACAACAGGGGGCCTTTCGGCGCTGCCTTTCCTTGTTATGTTCACATAAGGAAAGCAGTAGTTTATTCTAACAGTACAATCTGTTCTTACCGGGATGCTCATTTACTTGGTTATGGCCTTTGATTTTCCTCCATGGGCTTTCAAAGCGGTGGATAAAATTCGGCGCGGTTTTCTTTGGAGAGGCCATAAAGATGCAAAATGTGGACATTGTCTGGTGGCCTGGGTCAAAGTTTGTCAACCACCGGAGCTGGGAGGTCTGGGAATTTCAGATCTCAAGTCTCTTGGCTGGTCCCTGCGCATGAGATGGGTTTGGCTGCAGAAAACAGAACCTCATCGTCTTTGGGCTGCTCTCCCATTACATGTGCCTAAGCAAGTGAGAGCCTTCTTCTCTGTAGCTGTGAATTCTATAGTTGGAGATGGTGCAAATACTCTTTTCTGGTCAGATAGGTGGCTCCATGGGCAATGCATTGCAGACCTTTTCCCTCGCCTTTTCGAGGCTATTCCCAAGAGGAGGGTCAAGCAGCGCACTGTCTAGGACGCTCTCACTAACCAAGTTTGGATTTCGGACATTCAAGGAGCTCGTATAGTTGGTGTGTTGGTGGAATTTCTCCAATTATGGGATTTATTGATGGATTTTCAGCTGTAGCCGGAGGTTGAGGATAGACACGTGGAGGCCCTCCTCCAACGGACAATACTCGCCTAAGTCGGCATATGATGGGTTCTTTTTGGGTTCTACTCTTTTTGGACCATGGGAAAGAATCTAGAAATCTTGGGCACCGCCTAAGTGTCGCTTCTTTATGTGGTTGGTCGCGCCCAACAAGTGCTGGATGGCTGATCGCCTGGCACGTCGTGGGTTGCTTCATCCTGAATACTGTCCTCTCTGTGACCAAGAAGAAGAGACTATTGACCATCTCCTTGTCCATTGTGTGTTCGCAAGAGAATTTTGGTTCAATATGCTTAGACAGGTCGGTCTTTAGATCCTACCCCCTCAGCCTAGAGAGTTGTCCTTCCATGCTTGGTAGGAGAAAGCTAGCAGCAGCACCGCTGATGGGCTGATAAGGCAAGGAGTTAATTCGCTTATTATACTTGAGCATGGACTATTTGGAACCATCGCAATGGGTGTGTTTTTGATGGAGCAGCTCCAAGCTTAGCTGGTGCTCTGATTTTAGCTGGCGAGGACCGCCGCTTGTGGTCTATGGCAGGGGCTCGAGGATTATCTTTCCTGACTGTCCTCCTCCCCGGTAGTTAGAGTGTCTAACTCAGTAGTGGTCGTCTTGTGTGTTTATGTCACCGGCGCGAGTGTAATCCTTGAAACTGTTGGGGCGTGTGCGTGTGTGTGTGGTGTGTGTGAGGTGTTGTTTGGGCTCTTGCCCTTTATTCTCTTCTTAATTTAATGAATTCGAGAAAAAAAAAACCGACATTCATTGATACAAGACATCAGTTGTTGTATGAATGTGCTTCTTGCAGATTGAAAACATGGATGCGCTGTTCGAGGCACAGTTTTCACCTTTGGCAGACTCTGGGCGCCTACTAAGCAAGTGCGGAAAATGTGGTCGCTATATGAAGTACATGTCCACTCAGCCAATGAGGTTGTACTGTATAACTTGTGAGGATGTCTATTATCTTCCTCAGAACGGTTCAATTAAGGTAATTACTTTAATATCATATATTGGAAATTTACCTTTATTTTATTTTTTGAATCAGTAGCTTTACTTCCATGTATGGTTCATGAGAATTGAACCAGTAGACCACGTATTGGAATTAAGCAACCCTTAATGTTTTCTGGCCAGAATTTCCTTTCAAGGTGGGAAAGGTTCTTGATCCCATACTTGTGATTTTAGTTTTTTTCATAATTGTCATAACTTACTCCGTATTCCATTTCTTTGCCCTAATTTTGTGTTCATCACTTTGTTTCATGCTAGGTTGTATTCTAATTTCTAAAAGCATGTATCCTGCTATTCTCTGTGCTTTATTTTGACAAGCTCAGTTTATGTCTACTCTGTGATTAATAGTTCTATTTTTTTCCAGCTTTACAAGGAAATCATATGCCCTCTTGATGGTTTTGAGTTGCTTCTGTTCTCGATGGTGGGACCTGATGCAAAATCTTTCCCATTGTGCCCTTTTTGCTATAATTGTCCTCCATTTGAAGGCATCGACAAACTCTTTGGTGCTCTCAAACTTGATGACACCGGCAAGGTTGGGAAAGGGGCCGGCATGCCATGCTTCCTTTGTCCTCACCCGACATGCAAGCAATCTATGATCACTCAGGGAGTTTGTGCTTGTCCTGAGTGTAGTGGTACCCTGATTCTTGATCCAGTTAGTGCACCCAAATGGCGGCTTTACTGCAACATGTGTAATTGCATTGTATTACTCCCACATGCTGCTCACAGGATCACCACTACAGATAAAAAATGCCTAACATGTGAATCTACCATCATTGAAGTTGATTTCAACAAGAAAACCACCCCTCTTCAAGATGGAGCTACATTGCATGAGGGCTGTATCTTGTGTGATGATCTGTTGCATTCACTGATTGAAATGAAGCATGGTAAGTCATTCTTTATGCGGAGAGGTAGAGGGAGAGGCAGAGGGAAAGGCTGGGGCAGAGGAAGCAGCCGTGGCAGAGGAAGACAAGGGAACTCAAGGTATGATGATCCTAAAATGAGCTTCCGGGATTTTTGAAGATTTTTTACTTCCAACATTGGTCACTACTCACTACTTTGTAAGTATGTCAAAAAATGCTACTAATTTGGTACTTATTCTGCAATATTACTGCTTGTTTTTTTCTCTTTTTTTTGAAACCACATCTTTTATCTGCAATAGATTTGTAGTGTAGATTGTTAGATCATTCTATAATCGGTGCCAAGTTATTTCTTTAAACCAAATGGAAACAAACGATGTTGGACTGAAGTTTTCCAGAAATGAGATGCATCTGAAGCATCTGTTGTTTGACTTAAGCTCTGTTCGGCAGGATTTATTGTTGCTGCGGCTGATTTATAGGGCTAATTTGTTGTGAGAGAAAAACACTGTTTCATAGCTGAAAAAGTAGGTCTGATTCTGGCTTATAAGCTCAAGCGAACAGAGCCTAACTCAAAAGCCAACTCACATGTCCATTAGTCCATACAGAAATTTATCGTGCAAAGTGTTTTAATATATAAAAAGGTATAAGCTACTACTATTTTCATTGATGTTAAAGTATATATGAGTTTGGATTATGGAAGAACAAGGCAAGCGACGATGAAGCACTATGGAGCATGTGTTTCTTATTATACACAATATTTGATATGTCCTTTGGATCTTTTATTGTCATTTGAGCCTATTACCTCTTGTATTGAACTATTGATTTCCTTTTATGTCTAGGTAGAACTTTTATATTTTGAAATGAGCATTTCTCCATAGCAGCCTTCAATGGTTATTTGCAGGTCTGCTTTCTTCTTCTTCCTCTTCTTCTTCTTCTAACTGCCGGCAGGACTCTGCCCAGCTTTTTTATCCTTACATTCTATAAGCCATGCTTACGCAGGAAAGCTACCATCGTCTGCAGCTTTATCTTGCGTTCAGTAAACCCCAGAATGAAGTAAATATATTATTAGAAACGTGACTTAAGAGTCAGCTGCTGCCCCATGTCTTTGTGTATTGACACATTCCATGCGTAAGGATTCAGGACACTGAATCTGTAGTTTAAAATGTTGGTAGCACAAGGCTCAACTCAATTGTATACTCAGGAGTAGTGTTTCTGTAATACTTGAAAGCAGGAACCTTGTGCCAATGATTTTCAGAAGATCCCAGGTTGGTGAGAATTGAGAACTTCTAGCTCAATATGACTAAGGCACTTACCAGTCCATAGATCGAAATGCAGCTCAACCAACTCTTCTCTTTCAACATTGGTGGTACCTGATAGCTCCTTCTGAGCTGTTACGATTCTTCTAGATGGATTTTCGATGATAATAGAAGAAAACGATGGTTCTGTCTATGTTACTGCTTTGCTCTTGCTGCAAGCCTGCAAACGTATGGTTTCGTCTCACAAGCCCCTGCGCCCACCAACTTAAGATGACAGCTTAAAAGTTCCCTTCAAGTCCAAGGAAACTGGGCAGATCAGCAGAGTGCAACCAAAACTGACCGTCTGAACGCTGACGAATGAGTGTCGTGTTCAAAGAACCAATCCCTCTGTTAGCCCGTTGCTTTGTAGATAGAGGGAACAGAGCATTTGATTGGAACCCAGACAGGAAACAGGGAAAGGGTGGCCCGTGACTCGTCCGTGTGAAAAGTTACTAGTGTAAGCACAACGACGCAAGCCTTTCGCCATACTGGATATCCTAGGCCTCTTCTGGAACGCCTGATTTTTTTTCCATTCCTATGTTTTTTCTATGAAAAATGAACTAAATTCTGTGAAATTTCTGTAGAATTCCTATGAAATTTCTACGTTCCAAAGGAGCCCTTATTTTGGATTTGACAGTCAAATTAAGTTAAATTTAACTGAGTTTATGGAAAATGGTATTAACATTTAAGACTCCAACTAAGTATATTAAAAAATATATTTTATGACAAATTAAATGATACTTATTTAGTATATGTTTTTATATAAATCTGGTCAACCTCGACTGATCACTATTGTAATATCCTTTTTGAGACGGAAAGAGTATTAATGCCGCGTAGATCATACCGGTAAAATGGGTTTGATTAACATTGTTTAGGGGTTATTCCGACCGAGCTTTTTATGATAGCAAATGTGTTATTAGAAGAAATTGTTGAGTAATCAATCGTTTGATTTGGTTGTTGCAGCAACATTTCAATTGTTGCCATCAGACTATAAAATAAAAAATGGTCATAATCAGAAACGGGTGTCCTGTGCCCCCATGAAAGTGATCCAAAGCTAGAGTGCTAGACGCTAAAACTAATCTAGGCTTAGTTTATTTAGGAGGAAATCAAGTAGCATTAAAATGTAGGCCTGTGTTGCAAAAGAGCTTGTTGCGGCAAATTAAAGGTGCAAACATTCTTTACTTTCCAATTGGTGGTGGCAAATATGCTCGCAACCTTTATGCTTTATCATTGTTCTTCTTAAGGTGATCCTGTAAAAAGGATACGCGATGATGGACTAGACAACACACCCATATGAGTTATCATCAGTTATTCAGTTATGCCATTCTCTTCTGGAAAAATCAACCTACCCTTCGGTGGCAACTGGCAAGGACGTGGTAACAGGACTCCAAGGCACTCCAGGACAAGGTAGCTATATATTTTGTCTGGGAGGTTCAGTCGGGAGCACTAGGCCACTTGTTCGGATGGCTAGGATCAGGGCCTCATGCTCAGGCTATAGCCAGGGCATTCTAGAGACCCTCCGATAGTGATGCGTTTTTTTTTTCTTCCCTTTCAGCTTCACCAACCATCATGGTCCGCAGGGAGCAGATTGCGCAACTAAAAAGTGGCCTCCGGGCTCCGTCATGGGACCTGAACGCCCACCCAAAAGTGCGTGATCGGCGCGGATCCTCCCGGACGCTGACCCGACTGTCGAGAAGCGATGCCCTGTGCCCATTTTCTAGATGCCCCTCCATCTCCAAACGAGCAAGATGAGCTCAGCACTAAACGGGAATACATACACAAAATGCACGATATACAGTACTACATGATCGCTACAGCTCAAACTCCAGCGCGATGTATGCAGAGTTACAGAAAACCGTCCAAAACGGACAACATACAAGCCGGCAGGCCAAAACCCCAGCAAACTCTAAACCTACTATCGTCTGCCCGTAGTCACACGCGCCACTAGCGAAAACAAAACTTTTGTCTCGTGCACATAGCACACTCGGTCACACGGAATGCGGCAGGTGGCCGTTGGATGCGCTGTTGAAGGTCTTGCTCTCGGCCTTGCGCCGCCTGAGGACGACGCCCCACGTGACGGCTTCCAGCGTGGCGGCGGCGATGAGCAGCACGCAGACGGCGGCGATGTAGGCGGTCCGCCACCGCTGCTCCACGCCCAGGATGTTCATGCCCTTGAAGATGTTGACGATGCCCAGCACGATGACGGTGTACCCCACCGAGTGGTGGTACATGTTCCAGTACACGCGGTACTTGTGCTCCTTCTTCGGCCGCAGGAACAGCGCCAGAACCTGTGTTATGCATGTCCACCAAGCCCTCGTCACTCATCAGAATCAGAATCAGAGAGATCGCCAGCTTTTTTCGGTCTAAAGTGGAGAAATTTATTTACTTGAAGGGTGCCGAGAGCGAAGACTGCGATGCCGATGTTGCGGTGATCGGTGTAGGTGACGCCCTTGGACTCCTTGCCGAGTTGGATGCCGGTGGCCCAGCCGGAGACGCCGACGGCGTAGCCGATCAGCTGGCAGGTGACGTGGAGGTAGAACCACGCCGGGTCTGCCGCCTGGAACGTCTTGAGGTACCTGGCGAAGATGGCGCCCATGGGCAGCAGGACGCCCCAGCTCACGGCGTTCAGGACTCCATGGATCTTTACAGTATTCCGCGCCGGCGCCGCGCCCGAAAACAAGAACGAGTTATTACAGCAGAGGAAAAGCAAACAAGTGGTGGTTTGGTTGGCCGCCGGTGACAGCGAGACCGAGCAGAGCACTCACATTGCGCTTCTTGGTGGCACTGTCGGCTCCGGCGGCGGCGGTGGTTGCCCTGAGCAGGTCTAGCTTGGCCTTGGCGGCGAGGTTGTCTGCCCCCATGGCGTGCGGCGCGGGGACGCCGCCGCTGGAGACGGCGGCGCCGACCTGCCACACCTGGTTGAGCACCACGCCCCCGCCGTAGCCGGCGGCACCGAGGCCGAGCTTCCCGAAGACCCGGACGCGGCCGTCGGCGCCGAGCTCGGCGGCGAGGTCCGACGCCGGGAACGCGATGGGGCCGGGCTTCCCGAGCGCGTACCCGGACACGTTGTACGTCCGGACGGCCCACGCCGTGCCAGCGCTCCCGTCGGAGGAGAAGGTCCCCGCGACTAGCGCCTGCGCGCCCGCCATGCCGTCGCCCGACGGGTTGAGCGCCCACGCCACCCACCCGCCCGGCGCGGCGGGCGCCGCGACGAACGCGACGGAGAGGTCCCCCGTCGCGCGGTCGTAGGTCCAGTGCACGGACGCGCCGAGGCGGGGCAGGTCGTTGCACGCCGCGTACGCGCGGTTCGCCGAGAACGACTCCCCCGCGCACCGCCCGCCACCCCCCGCTGCGTGCGCCGGCGGCGGTGCCAGCAGCGTGAGGATACATGCTGCGAGGACGGCGACGGCGACGGCCATGGCCTGGGCTTGTTGGTTCTTCGCGCCGCGGGGCGTACTTGCGTTGGTGGGTGCAGTGAGAGTTGGTGGGCGTGGGGCGCGGACGTGCCTTGTTCGTTCGGGTGTTTTGAGGCAACCGTCGGTTTAATAAGGAACGGACGGACGGAACAGGGTTGGGATCGGCGGGGCGCGGTTGGCCGCGACGGGGACGGGCAAGCGGCCGGTGGGGCAGGTTGATCGGCGCTGGCAGGCAGACGAATACGGGCGTGGCAACATGGACCTCGGTTCCGGGAGTGGGCGGGGTTGGCGGCCGTGAAAAAAGGGTTAGCTCAAGCTGCCTGTCCTTGTTTGTCGATTGGAACTGAGCTCAAGCTAGTACTGGAGTTGGTCCCATGTTGCGATAGTTGAGGCCCATGGGTGGTGATTGGGTGGCGGCTTGGTGTACTGCAACTGCAACTGCACTGCATGCAAACTCATCAGTCGTCGTAAGCTTGCAACAGTGCAGCATGCCCAAATCATCAAGCTATCGGTGATTCAGTGCCGGCCACAATCGGGCTCGTACTCGTCTCATCATCATTCGCAGCGCTTCCGTGCCCCATGCCCAAAACCGAAAGAATGCTCTGCTCGGGTAGCTTTTCCGATCCCAACAGAATGAAGATCGTCATCGATGGAGTTGATGATGACAAGGAAAAGGGTGTTGTTAGCCATGCTGATTGCTCAAGCAGGGTCGGGTGTAGGACAGCCTGCCCGAAAGGACGGGTAGTGGAAGGGCTCGGTGGGCCAACGTGAGACCCAACCACTCGACAGACGACACGCACAGTCGCAACTGCTAACTGGACGTCGCTGGTGCCCACAGCTCGCAACTCACAAGCCTCGCGTGCGAGGGACTATGACGATGGCCATCGGCAAGAACGCACCTGGTTGTCCCAGCACAACTTTGAATCAATGGGGAAACCGCAGAGCCGAGTCTTCGACAAGGATGCTTTTTCTAAAGAGATTGGATATTGCCTCGCATCAGCCACCTTACATTACCCACTGAGAAGATGAATAACCCTCTGACCGACTCCAGCCAGTCAGACAAGGGCTTAAGGGCTACATCCACCATGTGTGCTTAGAGCAGCTCCAGTGTTTCTTGAGAACCGAACCGTGGTCCTAACTGTACGTTCGATCAACGAACCAAGAACAGTGTGTTGTGGGTCCACTAATCGATGCTCACACTAGGGAGGACAAACTGTCCTCAACATCGATTTTGACAAGACCGGCAGTCAGACAAGGTTCGATGGCAGCATTGGAGCTGCGTGAGAGCGAGGCTAATAATACAGTTGACTTGCTGGCTGTAAGATTTTTTTTGTAGTTTTTTCTCAGCCCACTTATATAGTAGTTAGCTCTTTACAGTTAATACATGGCTCACTTGTCTCTCTCACAGACTTTTTTGGTTCGTGTGTCCAAGTCGGCTGTAAGCTTACAGCCCGTTTCTCCTCTCTCTCCTCCCCTCTCTCCTCCACCTCAGCATTTAGTCGGCTTACAGCCTGCTATTATACTTGCTCTTATATGCTACCGAGAAAATGGTCTTTACCCCGAGGATCCCACGGCGGTCAGCTCCGATCAAAGTGACATGCTCTATCTGACCACTCGACAGTTAGGCCACTCGTAGCCCCACATAGGGGTCCAATTAGATGGCTAGTTGGTCAATCAAAGTCGTACACAGCAAAGTAACGACTAGTCTACGCCACGCCATGAGATGTAGTTGTTCTATGCAGAATAGGAGACATAATCAAGCTTTTGTGATATGACTGTAGGGGCACTACTCCACCACCAGCCATAACGTATTCACCTGCAAACGAGAAGTATTTACACCACGATCCGATCTGTGTTATTTTTATATGTGTATTGGTTCTATCTTACTGTTGTTTATATTGATGTTGTTCGGTTTAGCTTGTACGTTAATGTTTTACATGTTAATATATGTGTTCATCATGATTTATGTTCTAAAATTAATCATAAACTTGCCTAATTATTCAACAGTTTTATCCCCTCGAAGTTCATATAGATGTATGGATGGATGGCCCTCCAAGAAAAAAAAAATTATAGATGGATGGCCACTGGGCTCCTACGGACTGGAACTTGCTGCAGGCCCATCTAGCAGAAAGGCGCTCACGCAGGAAGACCAGCTCAGCCCAAACCAGGCCGACTGGTGATTAGAAATTCCGTATTAGGGCATTGAATCTGGGCCTTGAATCTTCTTGTTCAACAATAATAGGACCCCAAAAATCTTGACGGACAATTCAATTGAAGGCCCACAAAACTCATACTTGTTGCGTCATCTCGCTGTCATGTCCTGCGTACTCCATGAACGGTGCCTGCCTGCCGGCGATTTTACCGGGCTGACCGCTCTCGTGGTGGTTGGCGTGGTTTACGGGTCAACTCTATCGACGGCCCAGGATTGAATTGGATTCATGTGTCCTGTTATGCACGAACGTACGGTACAGTATTATTTGGGCGAAGTTATGTTCACTAACGACGACATTTAGGGCCTGGTCAAACACTCGTTTCCAAAATATTTTCTCCTCCTCTCACAAACAAAGACACTCTCATATGTGGGCCCCATTGTGCAAACTTTTTGTTGGAATATAAGTGAATTATCTACCTCTCCCCATCAGCTTAAGCTTTTGGGTTAAGTTGGTTGGTGCATGCAACTTAATATGGTATCGGAGCCAGAGGTTTCGAGTTCGAATTCTGGTTAGCGCAATTAAAATAAAAATAATTGCTGCTCACTCCTATTCCACGTCTCAGGCCTGCCTCCACGTGAGGGAGAGTGTTGAAATATAAGTAAATTGCCTACCTCTCCCCATCATATTAAGCTTTTGGGTTGAGTTGGTTGGTGCATGCTAACTTAATACTTTTGCCAAGCAGAGAGTGAGTGAGCACGCTCGCGGGAGCCAGGAGGTAGTGGCCGGCCGACCGGGGCGTGGCCGCTAGAGCGCGGCCGCCATCGGGGAGCCGTCGTGTAGCCGGATGGAGGCCGCCGAGTGCCAGGGGGCGTGGCCGTCGGGGAGCCCAGGGCGCTGCCGTCCTAGGGGGTGCGGCTACCGGGGAGCCGAGGCACAGCCGTTGGAGCGCAGGCCGCAAGAGGCCGGAGAGGCGGGGATTCTTCGATTCTTGGATGGCGAGAGCTCGGCTCCTCCCTTGTGCTTGACGTGGACGCGGACGTGGTTGGCGCGCGAATGCGGACGCGACCGCCGTCGGGGAAGCTACGGACACGGCCGTCGCAGACCTGCTGCCGAGAAAGTTGTGGCCGTCGAGGCACGGGGGGAGTGCGCGAGTTGCCACGGTCGTCGAGGCACGAGGCGAGCATGGCCGCC
Source organism: Miscanthus floridulus (assembly GCF_019320115.1). Taxonomy (NCBI): domain Eukaryota; kingdom Viridiplantae; phylum Streptophyta; class Magnoliopsida; order Poales; family Poaceae; genus Miscanthus; species Miscanthus floridulus. Next base: position 90,222,061 of record NC_089583.1, read on the forward strand.
GCCGAGCGCAGCTGCGGGCGGTCGCGCGGATGCCGGCGAGGATACCCGGGATGTACGGACGCTGCCGAGAGCATGCGAGAAGAAGACGGATCGAATCCTCTCTCTCTCCATGAAAGTAGACCGGAAAAAAGAAAAGAAAAAGATATATTATTATTTGTTACTTTTATGTCTCATGTGAAGCTATTTTGTTAAACGGAGTTAAAAAATAGCTCAACTTTACCGAGAAAACGGCTTGTGAAGCTTAAAACTAAAAAAATAGTTTTAGCAGTAAAGTTGACCTGTGCTAAATAGTGCCTTAATTCCCGTAAGGTGTGCCGTATAATATTTCCACTAATAATCGTTGCACTCCCCCGGCATAATTGGGCTTCACGTTGTACCATGTGGGTGCAAATCTGTCGAAGCCTAGAATTTCGCGAACGAAGCAATGTGATAGCTGTTTGTTGCATCGATCGACGACGACGGAGAGAGAGAGATTGAGATTCTTGATACTGCATTACAAGTGCTTGGACTTGGAATGCACTGAAATCAGGTCGTTGTGAACGTTAGGGTCACATGCGAGCTACTGCAGTCAACTTCTTTGAAATGGTCGTAGCAAAACCTCCGGATTAAGCATCCACATACATTGCATGCGTTGCACCCTCACATGATCATGCCATCATGGCCATGGCCACCATAATAAGCAGCTCGAGCGGAAAGTTCCCTCCCCTCGCTATATAAACCCTCACACACGCTCCTTCCTCAGCACGTACTCCCATCCATCGTCCGCCCCTCACAGCTCAGGCTTTCATACACACGTCCGAGATGGCCTACGCGACGCAGCATCATCGGCGCGCCATCCTTGTCCTGGCCGTCGCCCTCCTCCTGGCCTCGCCCATGGCAATAACGCGCGCCGCAGCGGCGGCAGCCACCAGCGGGTGCGAGGGCGACAAGCTCCCCGCGGGCAAGAGCCACGCGCACTGCGCCGCGCTCCCGTACCTCGGCGCCAAGCTGCACTGGACCTACGACGCCAAGACGGGGTCGCTGTCCGTGGCGTTCGTGGCGAAGCCGGCGGGCGGCGCCGGCGGCTGGGTGTCGTGGGCGATCAACCCGACGGGTGACGGCATGAAGGGCGCGCAAGCGCTGCTGGCCTTCAAGGGCCCCTCCTCCTACGTCGTCAACACCTACAACATCACGGGGTACGACCCGCTCGGCGCCGCGCCCACGCCCATCGCGTACAAGGCCACGGACCTCGCCGCGGACGAGAGCGGCGGGGAGGTGCGGATCTACGGCAAGCTGCAGCTGGGCCCCGGCCTGGAGAAGGTGAACCACATCTGGCAGGTGGGTTCCAAGGTGACCACCAACGGCGCGCCGGCCGAGCACGCGTTCGACAAGCCCAACCTCCAGGCCAAGGGCAAGCTCGTGCTCTCCGGCGCCGCGCAGCCCTTGGACGCGGCGGCCCCGGCCCCGGCCCCTGCGGGCGCCGGTGCTTCGCCCGCGAAGGGAGGAGGCGGTGAAGCCACTCCGTCTGGTGGGAAGTCGGCGGCTGCGGCGGCCACCGCGTACGTGTCTGCTCCGGCGCTCACGCTGCTGGCATTGGCGGGTTTCTTATTGGCAATGTAACCATATATCATCTTTCATCTCTCGTGGACACGTAGTTATTGGTGACACGTACGCTGACAAGCAGCAAAGATGACACACACACACACACACACACGAGATTGTTGGCATCCTCTTGCTAGGTGATGCTGATGCATCATATGCCTGCAATCCTGTGCTCGTTATTAGCTGTTGCCTGTTGGCGTACGTTCGGTTTCAGTATCTGATTTACCACTGTATTTTGTGTTGTTGTCTCATTCTTGGATATGGCAGAGCTCCTGTCCCGGTTAGTAGGATTTCTTCTTCTTCTTCTCTTCTTCAGTTTGGCCCAAAAGAGAGAGAGAGAAAAGATTATTGCTACATCCAATTCATGATGAGTAGATCACTACAGTGTTCCAATGCTTTGAGAGGTAGCTAGCAGCTTACTGGATGAAAATTTGGTCAACGGCTGACTTTTCATTGATGCTACGCGATCAAGGTAAATCTGAACCGTGTGGGTTGATGTTGATCCGAGACGAAGCATTGATGCTGCAGCCCTGCCGCTTAAAAAAGCATTAGTTTGGCTTTGTGTTGCTGGTTCCGTCCGGCGCGGGAGCTGGTAAACAAGTATGCACCGCACGTGATCGATCGATGCCCCGGTGTCAGATCAGATCCTACGATTGTGGCGTAGTTATTGAGTTCATCGCTCCCTATATAGTCCCTACCATTGAACTGGCCTGGATAAAGGTAAACTAGCTGCACTCATACTAAATTTTGATTCAAAAATCACCTCCTCCCAAGTCGTAGTGGGCTGGAACTTTCAAGATCTGCGCCTGCGCGCGATTCGATTAAAGCTACCTTCTGATGATCCGATTGGCTCATGGCGCTGCCAATGGCGATTGCAACACCCCAGGCCCGGCACATGACCCAGAACCACTCTGTAGAGGGACGGGCCCCACCTACATAGCAACATGTTTATGTTTTTGTTCTCGCTTCGCGTAAAACAGTTAATCAAAGGTTGTTACGTGTCTTTGGCCTAGCTATTTAAGCTAGTATGGACACTTTTGAATACACGGTATGGTACTAAACTCCTGGCACCCAGGAGTTTTGCGCGAAGCGAGGACGAAAGCGCAAGCGGGTTGCTACGTAGGTGGGGCCCATCTCTCAGGACAGTGGGCCTGGGCCGTGTGCCGGGCCTGGGGTGTTACAAATGGTATTCAGAGCCAAGTCTCGTGGTTTCACGCTTCGTATGGTCTGAAAGCCTGGACAGGTTGTGCATGGCTCTAGAGAGGGCTGGGGAACTGGAAATACGAACGTGGCCAAGAGAGTCGATCCTAAGCATTTGTCTCGTGTGGGTAAGCTGGTCAACGAGAACATCGAATCCATTTAGGTGAGTGGATGTGAGACCCAGCCCATGGGCTGAATTACGGTTGGGCTGGGCTACTGTAGCCAGGAGTTTAGTACATACCGTGAATTCAAGGGTGGCTAGACCAACTTAAATAGTCAGACCAAGGACGCGTAACAACCTTCGGTTAACCGTTTTACGCGAAGCGAGGACGAAAACGTAAGTGTGTTGCTACGTAGGTGGGGCCCACCCTCGACATAGTGAGCCGCGGTTTCACGCTTCGTATGATCTGGAAGCATGGACAGGTTGTGCATGGCTCCATAGAGTACATGGCGCCTGGATCGGGGAATTGGAAATACGAACGTGGCCAAAAGAGTCGATCCTGAGCGTTTGACCCGTATGGATAAGCTGATCGACGAGGACGCCGAATCCATTTAGGGTGGATGGACGTGAGACCCAGACCACGAACCAAATTACGGTTGGACTGGGCTGGTGTTACAGCGATGCACCTGCAACACCGGCAAGCCGCCGCCGCTTCCGTCTGCAGCCGACAATCGAGCGGACAGAGAATCGGTCAGATGTGCCGAGCCCAAATGACGAACGCGCAGTCCGACACGGTCAACTACAATACCGGGTTCGCGTCCGACCCGTTTGGTCCATGTATAAAAGAAACTAGCAGGAACCCCGCGTAGTTGCACAGGCTAGCAATCTGCAGCATATAATTTTGCTCATAAAAACCGTTGAATAGATTTGACACATTAGTATTCTTAGATACTGGCGCCTCTGAGATTTAATCACGTTTCACAATGTCCTCGTCATAAAATACAATGTGGTTATTTGAAACTAAGAATATGTAAATTCTTGCTCATGCTTAGTCAATCTGGGATATATTGTACGTGAAACATCCGGCAAACTGGAGGCCTGTAGGATAAAAGGAAAAACCATTGAAGCAAATGTCAATTAGCAAACAATGAGCACATAAAAAATGAAACGGCAAGAGGGATGAAAAAGCTGTGCAACATGTAGATTAGTGGTCTGGCATTGTCGGTGTTTACGGACCACCGATGAGTAAATTTGTATTTACGCGTCTGGTTCGGATGATGTGCTAAGAGGACACAAGGGTTTAAACTGGTTCGAGCAGAACGTCCCTACGTCTAGTTCGCTGGTGCTCGTGTTACCGGCACTTGGTTTGCAATAAAGGTTACAAACAGACGAGAGAGGAAGAGGATCCCAAGTCTCTGGTGGAAGGAGTGAACGGGTGCTAAGAGCTCGCTTGCCGCTCAGCCATGTGCTCGTGTCGTGCTCTTGTGTCAAGATCCCCCTTTCATGGGGGCGCACTGCTTCCCCTTTTATAGGCGAAGGAAAAACGCGAGTTACAGAGGAGAAAAGAAGAAGAACGAGAGATAAAAGAAGGGTTCCGAGGTTGCCGGGTCCTTCTCCTTCATGCCGGTTCCACCGATCTTGTAGATGTCAACAGGGACGGCTCCATGTCGCGGCCCTATTCGTCACTAGCGCCATGCGCAGGCGTCATCTGCCGATCATAGCATTCCACTCCGTCCCAACGAACGTCGTGGTGAACTGACGTGTCTGTCAGCGTCCGTATAAGGATTAGGTAGAACAGCACCGGCACGCACGGCCGGCACTGTTCTTGATGTGAATCCCCAGGTATGGTCCATCATGGCCACGGGTTACATCGAGACGTGCCAGCCTCTTTCCTGGCGTCAGAGTTTTAACCCAAGGCTATACGCTTGGACCTGGAGTGGTTGACGGCGGTATGGGTCCCCGTTGAACGAGACAGAACCCACGTCCTTATGGTCGGACGAGACAGAGCCTGCGACCTTGGGCGAGAGGGAACCCGTGTCCTTGAAGTCGGACGAGACAGAGCCCGCGGCCTCAAGATCGAGCGAGACGGAGCCCGCGGCCTCGAGGTCGGGCGAGATAGAGCCCACAGCCTCGAGGTTGAGCGAGACGGAGCCCGCGACCTTGGGGTCGGGCGAGACCTTTTAATACGTCTCGAGCCATCCGGGGAAGTCAGCGTGGGCGCTAACTTCCTTACTTTAGATATCCCTAATATCGATACCCGACATGCATCGACATCCCTAATATCGATACCCGACATGCATCGACAGACAATATACTTGCAAATTAAAAGAGATGACATGTATCTAACTATTTTAGTTGAATTGTATTGAGCATGGGCCAAACAACTTAAATGACAAATAGATGAATGCTGGACTGTAAATTTGACGATGGGGTGTCACAGTACAGTTCATAAAGATTATACTTACCAAAATTATGAAGAGAATGATGATGGATCAAGCAATTATTCGGGAAAGGAATGGATGAACCAATTATTCGGGAAATGAAATTATGTCGCTAATAATATTGGGAAGAACTAATCAGGTAAGAAATAGGGAGAGAAGCTGAACCTGCTAGAACAACTGGAAACTGACAGTAACATCTACATACCTAAAGGTAAGGCCATGAACCTGTATTCAGGCGAAAGAAAGTAATACTTAGAGCAATTGGGTTGATAATTAACAAAATCAAATGCATTGCAGAGCTTTCACTACAACTCATATGGGAGCCTCGGGTATTGGGTCTCCTGCCCTTTTATTGCAGAGCTTTCAGTACAACTCGATTTTTATTCGCAACCACTCCTTTCAGTAAACCACCCTTAGTTGAAGCAATACATTTGGGACAGCAACAGTAGTGCTTTGACTACTGCAAGCACAACATTGAATTGAAATGCGAAATTAGAAAGTTAGAAAACAAACATTCAGATATTGGATAGATGGAAAGGAGGCAAACGTAATGAAACAAAGAAAAACAGAAAGTGGCATTTTATTTGGAAGGAAGGAATTTGTTTGGAGACCATATATATACATTACTATTCTGGCATCAAAGGATGGACATCCCTGCAAGATAGGTGGCCTTTTTGGATGGTACAACCTGTAGATGAACCAAGAATGCCAAATCAAACCGATAAATCATAGCAGAACCCTTAATCCTTGTAAGACAGGCCAATACATATGAGGTCTTCAGGTAAATAGCATACATTAGTATGAGGCCATATTAATCAGAGAACACACTAAAGAGGTTGCAGTGCAGCTCGATTTTATATGTAACCACTCCTTTCAGGAAGCCGCCAGTAGCATTTGAACTTTTGAAGTCCTTGGTGTGCTTTTAGAAAATTCGACGAATACCTGCACATACAAAACAACTGTGAGGACAACATTTTGGCAGTGTTCAAAGTTCTCATTATCACGAAGCTGTTTGAGGAATATGTACTTACATAAGAACCTTCATTGAGGTATATGTACCATAGTCTGAATCACTTTTGCTATGCTGAAAATCAAGAAAAAATGTTAGCAACATGTAATGAAGATTGTTGCTTTCTATGAGTACAACAAACAGGGAGGCGCGCTTTACCGAGCCCACCGTGGCTGCACGCTTCTATATCTGTTTTGTGCTTTGAGGTGCTATTATAAGTCTTTACGGCAAGGCACACAACGACAAGACAATATTTATTAATTTTTACAACATAGTGAAGCATTGCTTTATGGCAACTCAAATGTACATTAGTTACACGTGTACCAATATCGCTACACAAATTGCATGCCTTTAGGAGAGGAGAAAACATTTCGCAAATATTATGCCATGAGAGGTTATATGTCAATGGCAAGTATGGTCTTTTCATTGTCACAGAGATAAATTTTAAAATAGGCACAGGAAAGTACAAATGCGCGACATGTTATGAACTCCTAGACTTTAGGAAAACAATCGCAGCTGAACCCTTGTGTTGAAATCAGTGCAGCAAGAATGAAACCACTACTACTGCATCACTTTTGTGCTCCCAGAAAGAATAGGCTTTTAAAACAATTAAATATTGTTGGTCAATCAAAGTTTGGATGTGGAGCCAAGGTCATTAGAAATAATTTCAACGTCAGTGGGACTGACACTGACAGTAGAGATGATGTCGACATGAGTAGAACTGATCGAATGCTGCACGAAACTTTGAAGAAAGAACAATAAATCAATTTTATCAGCTAATGGAGGAGGTGAACTATCTGCTTACTGTGTATATTTGTAATGGGAGTTTATGTTGCCCAGGCAAAAAAAAAATACTTATAAGAACTATAGAGCAATAGGATTGATATTGGAAACAAAACGAAAAATAACCTGACAGCAAGTAACACTAACACACTATTTCTATCTTTTGTCAGATAGCAGCCCATGAACATAAAGGAAGGTGCAGCAAGGTTCGGTGAAGAGGACCATGCCAATACAATTTGAGCAAGTACATGGATTGTTTTCACTGGATCACAATCAGGAAGAAGGGTTTCTGCGGTCCGGGAAAATACCTGGAACTACTACTCAATGGGCTAAATTGGTCTGATTCCTAAAAAAATGGGCTAAATTGGTGGCCGTGGCACCCAGATGGTCCGCTCGCTATGAGGTCCCTGCAAGAGGAAAACCTGCAGACTGCAATAGTATTACGCCACACGGAGAGGAGACGTGAGCAGGATTGTGGCACGGAAGAGGAGTAGGCCGAGGCGAACTCACCGAGATGTCCGCTGACAGCGAGCTCGAGACCACCTAGGGTAGAGCCGCCGGTCGAGACTCCGGCATCGCCGCTGGGGAGGCCGCCGATGCCCAGGTTGCGCTGGTAGGGTTTGCCGCGGTGGGGCTCTGCACCGATAGGGTTTGGCTGCGCCGGGGAGGATGAAGCGGCTGCATGGCGAGGTCGTGGTGAGCAGCGGCCGCGTCGCAACCTCTGGGGGGGCACGGACGGCACTCGGCAGCGCAGGCTGACCGGGCAGGGCGCCGGAGGCAGGGGCGGCGCTGGGTGAGGGGGGAGCTGCTGGGTCTGACGCAGCGGGAGGAGAATCGTCGCGAGTGGGAGAGGGAGGACGTTTTTTTTCCCCCTTTTTACCTCCATTATAAAAGTTCGAAATGACGTGCCATTAAAATTTTAAAAAGTTCCTCAGTACCCTCGTTCAAAGTTTTTTTATCTACATGCCACTTTCATTAGTTTTTCTTATAACAGCACGCGGAAAAGACGATTTTGCCCTTAGTTATAGAATGTATCAAAATTTTTATTCTTTCCTCAGGTGCCACTGTAACATCATGTGATTCAAAAAATTTCACTTTTTTCTCTATACCATTATGAAAAAAATCATGGTAATAGCTTGTACGTGTGCATGTGAAAAACTTTAATAATTATAATAAATTCGAAATGCATCGATGCATTTCGAATTTATTATAATTATTAATGTTTTTCACATGCACACGTACAAGCTGTTACCATGATTTTTTTCATAATGGTACAGAGAAAAAAGTGAAGTTTTTTGAATCACAGGAAGTTACAGATGCATTTCGAATTTATTATAATTATTAAAGTTTTTCACATGCACACGTACAAGCTGTTACCATGATTTTTTTCATAATGGTATAGAGAAAAAAGTGAAGTTTTTTGAATCACAGGATGTTACAGTGGCACCTGAGGAAAGAATGAAAATTTTGATGCATTCTATAATTGAGGGTAAAATCGTCTTTTCCGCTTGCTGTTACAAGGAAAACTAACGAAAGTGGCACCTAGGTAAAAGAAACTTCGGGCGAGGGTACTGAGGAACTTTTTAAAATTTCAATGGCACGTAGATCATTTCGAACTTTTATAATGGCGTACAGGTAATTGTCTCTTTTTTTTCCCTCTCTCTGGAAGGTTCGGGGGAGGCCGTCGATGCCGAATCGGACGGGCAAAAAAAGCCGGTGACGTGGCTTCGCGAGGGATCAGTTAGGTGAGTATAGGAACAAGGGTAATGTATAGATATATCAAATTTACCTCTCTTAACTATTGCAGTCGTCCGATTTTGTTTTCTAAACCATAAAATAGTTTTTTACAACCCTCAAATTTTAAAACTATTTTGTTTTGTAGTTTATTGATGTGACACAAAGTCAGAGGAATAAATCGGACCAAATTGAAAATTAAGGAAGGTAAATTGGATTATAAATATTTCTTTTTAAAAAAATGTCTAAAAGTTCATAAAAAAGTTTCTCAAAATTTATCCAACACTTTTACATGAAAAATAATGCAATTATAAATTCTAAAAATGGCTTAATCTTAGAAAATATTTTACCTCGAAAAATATGAAACTAGTTTTAGTTTATTTTCTAAAATCATGCTCTAGGCTCTCCTTATCTGTTACATTCAGACTCCAATTGGGCGCCGGTACTCTACTCTCGACAATTTTTTGAGGCAAAGTAGCGTTTTTTTAGGGGAAAGTAGCGTGGTTGCATGTACCCTGCTGCACTATACCTGGTTCGCGTCCGACCTGTTCGGCCCAAGTTGAAATACAGAAGTAAAAATTTCGCATTACCGCCTTCAACTTTTACGAAAGTCTATTTTTTCTCTCTGAACTCTAAAATCGGGTAAACCACCTCCATAAACTTTTAAAACAATTCGTTTTACATCCCTGAAACATTATAAGCGGTTTTCAAAGATGGTTTTGTCTTTTTCTTTTTTCATTTATTTCGACTGAAATTTTGAAAAAATCATAGTAAATCACAGAAAAATTATTAAAATAAAAAATCTAATTTTGTTGGACTTCACGTGAGTAGATCTACATAGTGAATATATAATATGGGATGCTTTAGTATAAATTTTGGGTTGTAGCTTCAAATTTGTGCTTTTTTATAATTAATTCATAGTTACAGTTCTTATGGTTTAATTATGGTGAAATTTTTATGGTGGGCTAATTATTGTATTCTTGATCTGTGGTAAAAATTTCATACCCATTGAATCATGTATAAGTAAGTTATAGATTTATAAATATTTTTTAATAAGCATACATCTAAATAAATCTATAACTAAATTATATATGATCCAAAGAGTATGAAATGTTTACTATAGTTCAAACATACAATAATTAGTACATCATAAAAATTTCATCACAATTGAACCATCGAAACTGCAGCTATGAATTAATTATAGAAAAGTATAGATCTAAAGCTATATAAAAAATTGTACTAATGGATATAATATTATATGTTCATCTACTCACGTGAAGTTTAACAAAATTTGATTTTTTCATTTTATGATTTTTTTGTGATTTACTATGATTTTTTAAAGTTTAGGCCGAAATCAATAAAAAAGAAAAGAACAAAACTAACTTTGAAAATCGCTTATTACTAGTCAGGGAGGTAAAATAAATGGTTTTAAAAGTTCAGGAAGGTGGTTTACCCAGTTTTCGAGTTTATGGAGGAAAAACAGACTTTCATAAAAATTAAGAGGTGATGTGGACTTTTTCCAATACTAGATGAGTGCTCGTGCGTTGCAACGGGTGCAACATAAATTGAATGAGGTGTTTGTTAGCCAAGTCAAAATCAAGAATATATCAATTTAATTTTTCATGTATATTATACCATGATAATGTCTAAAAACACATTCATTATCGTAATGGATCTGAAATAAAAGTTAGGCTTGGAGCTTGTTGTCTAAAAGTTATGATAAACATTAGTTGCCTCAAAGGCTAAAAATTATATTACCAGGCATCAAATTGAATTTATCCATACTCTGCCTTGCCAAAATATGTATACTCGGACTTATAATATCCTAGCCCACATGAGGCATGACAATAATTCATTTTTGGGGAAAAAGTATTTGTTGTCAACACGCAACGTGAAGGACGACGGACGAGATTTGGATCACGATCATGATCATTGCGTGGTGATATTCCAATAAATTTTTTTCTCTTCCCATAATTCTCTTTCTGTTTTATTCTATTTTATTTACTTGTATTCCATTGTATTCATGCGGTGATTATTTGCCTACCGGTGATTCCGTGAGTTTTATTCCATTTTATTTATTTGCCTTCCAATGTCTCTATGCGGTGATTATTTACCTGCCGGATATGGATCGCATGAGATACGGTGATTATTTGCCTATCGGATATAGATCGCATGAGTGTCTTGGTCCTGCCGGGTAGATGTTGACAATCCGTATGTTTTAGTTGTATATAAGAGACAGAGATAGAGAAAAAAATATCTACTGGACCAGACAGATACGCTGCGGCCCACCCAAGGGTCACTCGCGTGGCGCGGCAACACCTCGAAGGGCTAGCGGCCCACAAGGCCCGAGCCCACCAACCCTAGGGTTCTCTCGGTGCCATAAGAGCCTCCCTTCTCTCGCACCCCGCCGCCGCCGCCGCTGCTTAGCGCCTCTCCCGCCCGCACGGCCGCATTGCTGCAAGGGTCGCAAAGGTACCGCCACCAGCTACGCCGCGGCGCGACGTTCTCGAATTTCTTGCTCTCGAACTACCGAATTTGTGGCTTGGTGCGTCCATCTGGTGTTTAATTGCTTGCGTGACCTTTGCTGTTTCAGATGGCGGTGCCGCTGCTGACGCAGAAGATCGTGAAGAAGCGGGTCAAGCAGTTCAAGAGGCCCCATATCGACCGCTACAAGTGCCTCAAGGTAGGAAAAGCACCTTCCGTCGCCTTGAACCTTTTTGCTCGAAGCCCTTGTTCTGCGTGCTTGCTATTCGTTGATCCATTGGTCGACTGCTACATAACTTTTACTTTAGGTTCACGGGAAGAATGTCACATGTGCACTAAATTGAATGCCCTGGCCCGATTTTAGTTTGTGCTGGCAGCACGTTGGCATGTGTTCGATTTAGATAGAATCTTGCCCCAGTGGCCTGAAATGTAAGCTTAGTTTGTCGAGTACTGGATTAGCTTAAAAACTTTCCTCATTTTAGGATGCCTGCTTAGCAATTGTTAATTAAAAGAGACCAAGTCCCTTCTGTTTGTGGAAGTTGTTAGTTTACACTGATGTAGTGCCACTAATTCTGTAGCTGGGGATAACTTAAACAATACTGTACACGTGTAGCAAATACCTATGACTTCTGACCATGTTTGCTACTGGGTGAATTCTAAATGTGCCATACACAATACAGGCGGAGCTATATTGCTCGTTGTGGGTGCGGCCACACCCAAGCAAAATTAAAAAGACAGTGGAAAGAGCTAAATTTTCACCATATTCCACATGTCATAGATCTTTGCACCCACAAGATAAGACGCAACCCCTTCGGATTTGCTCTAGCTCTGCCTCTGACAATACTGTACCAGTTTAGCAAATGGCCATTACTTCTGGCCATGTTGGTAACTGGGTGAAATTAAAATGTGCCATACCATACCTAAGCCTGCCAAGAGTTTTCTTTTGCCTTTTATTTTCTGGGGAGGGCTATGAATTGAGTCTCGGATATGACTTCTAGCACCAGGCATAAATAGATATCCTATAAAAAGATGGGCACAGCTTTCTAATTCATCGGTACTGTATATTTGAGTCATCTGCATAAACATTTCTGTTGGTTGAAGCTAATTTTGCCGATAATTTTTTTTCTGTAGCCAAGCTGGCGGAGGCCCAAGGGTATCGACTCCCGCATCAGGCGGAAGTTCAAGGGATGCACCTTGATGCCCAACATTGGATATGGCTCTGACAAGAAGACCAGGCACTACCTTCCCAACAAGTTCAGGAAGTTCGTTGTTCACAATGTCTCTGAGCTGGAGGTGCTGATGATGCACAACAGGTGATTTTTTCTGTTTCACCTTTTGATTTTGCCACACATGCAATGAATTTATTACATAGTCATACCAGAAAGCTTGTATACAATGTAGCTTACTCCGTCCGGTTTCCTAAAGGATGTCGTTTTGGACAGTGACACGGTCTCCAAAAAATAACTTTGACCATTAGTTTTTGCTGTAAAATATTTATAAAATATAGTCAATATATACTTTTATGAAACTACATTTCAAGATGAATCTACTTACATAACTTTCATATTTTCTAACTCAACCCAAAAGAATTTATTTGTAGTTAAAGAAAATGTTTGACTTAAGACAACCTCAAAACGGCATCCTTTAGGAAACCGGAGGGAGTACACCTGAACCGAACAAGACAACTCCTAGACAGTAGGACAAGGAGTTTAGCAGAAATTGAGATTGCCATTTCAGTTAGCCTAAAATATGCCTCAAGACTCTGCGACCGTTACTTCTTAAATGTGCTTTTAACATGCTTATGTATTTCGATCTTCCATAAGCCCTCTTTTCTTACATCCTATTTTCTGCAAAGCAGGACTTACTGCGCTGAGATTGCCCACAACGTGTCCACCCGCAAGCGCAAGGAGATTGTTGAGCGTGCTGCACAACTGGATATCGTGGTCACCAACAAGCTTGCCAGGCTCCGCAGCCAGGAGGACGAGTGAAATGTTCAGTAGTTTTGCCTGTTCGCTTGACTTATAAGCCGTACTTTTTCAGTCAACAAATAGTATTTTTCTCTCACAACAAATCAGTCAACAGTACTTTCAACCATGGCTTATCAGCCAAGCGAACAGGGCAATGTGATTTGCTGGTGTTCAAGATGTTACTGGAGATACTACTTCTCTACCGTTTTTATGCTTATGTTAGACTTTTCCTATGGACAATTCTGCTATCAGTGAAGTGTGATGGCGAGTACCATCTAGTTTTGACCGGACATCATATTGTGTGCAGTCTTAAGTAATGGAGTCTGTTCGCTTGTTGGTTTCAGCCAGCCCAAACCAGTCAGCTAACAGTGTTTTTCTCTCACAGCAAACCAGCACCAGCCAGCTCAGAAACCAACCAGCGAACAGGTCGATGGTAATGAATCCGCGACTCTGAAGCTACATGCATTTTCTGAGGTTCAGAGCTGTTGCCCTATTCGAATGAAGACAGCCTTTTTTCCCATTTCGACGAACCTAACGACGCAGCATATCTAAGGCCCAGAGTAGTGATGGCGAGGCTCGTTTCCATGTACACATAACACGGGCCGTGCGACGCGCGGGCCGCGGGGTTCGCCTTTGCATTACGCCACGGTGTGTCAGCCGCTGTATCGTAGGCGGTGAGCTCGTCGGCCGACGACGAGCAATCGAGCATTGAAGTAGGCTGGCGACATTAGTGGCCAGTGGACACGGAGAGTGCCCCATCCGACGACAGCCACAGGGCCGGCGCGGGACCACAGGGCCGGCGCCGTACCCGGACCGATCGCCGCGGTCAATCCCTCCCCCTTTCCTGAATCACCTCCGTTGCGGGCGCGCCGAGGAGCCTTCAGCCTGAGAGCCTCAGCGGAGGAGTTACTGTCACGGAGACCCCGCGATCGGCTGGACGGAGACGGCCAACCAATCCGGACAAGCCCGTCTCCAGCAATCATTCGATTCGACATCATTGCACGTTATCCTCTCGCATTCTCGCTCTCGCTGTCGCTCTCGCTCTCGCTCTCGGCGGTGGAGCGCGAGCGCTAGCTAGCTGCTGTCTTCTCCGCGCGCAGTGCGCGCGCGCACACACAATCGGTCGGATCAGAGCAGAAGCACGTATGCGTTCGTCTCCTACTGCTGCTGGGTGCTGCTGGCCGGCCCGGCGGCTGCCCTCTCGTTCATTCAATTCATTCATTCTGATCCGCCGGGCAGGAGCAGGACCATACTTACGATGCAACAAAACTACACTGTGATCTCCATCACGCATTCATTCGTGTCTGTCCCGGGCCGGGGGCCATCATGAGCGGAGCGGAGCCGGTGATCGATCGGATCGGGAGGAGGGCCACCCGCTGGTCCGGTTCGTGCATGGCCGCAGATCGCGCACTGCACAGGCGTGCAGTAATCCTGATCCATTGCTGATCATCTCAGGCAACCCGGCCCTGCGTGCTACAGTCCGATCCCCTCCCTACGGCGTAGGGATACGTACGACGACGGGATCGATCATGCGCCGTTGCCGTCCGGACCCGATCGTCCTCGTCGCTGTCGCTCCAACTCATCCGCAGCTGGGCAAAGAGAGGGATAAACAAACGACACCGACGCTGACGCGCTGCAGCACCCGCCGGTGCGACGAACGAGAGGGCGACGGCGGCCGGGGTGCATGGAAACCCGACCGGCTCGGATCGCACGACTCGCACCCGCACCGTTTGCCCGCCCGTCCGCCGCCGTGACCTGTGGACGCACCTTGCCCTCGCGGTCGTACGTCTCGGAGCAGAGCAGAGCAAGGCGCCAAAGCCTTGGGCATCATGACTCATGACCGGATCGGCGGGTTTGTCAGCCGACGGCGACGCCCACGGCGGCCTGCCTTTCACCCCCCACCACCCACCGCCGATCGAGGCTGCGATCGTGGGCGAGGAGGGCTGAGCACGATTTCCGACGGATGGACGGGGGACCAAACGAACAGTTCTGCTCGCAGTCGCAGCAAGCCCTACTACAGCTGGACACGTCGACGTCACCGAATAGGGGCTGATGGAGACAGATGTTTAAATTAAAAAAATGGGAAAGGGCTGGCTCTGGTTTATTGTGCGAGTAGGTTTGCTAGTGAGCTTGGGAACACAGGGTAACACATCAATCAGCTTGGCAAACGACAACAACTCCAACAGTGAATAGCTTGCGCTAATTATGTCATCCGACGATGCCCTCGTTGTGCTTCAAATCGTAGTTCATTTTAATTCTGTCTTATTAAATCACATTTTTCTAATTTGGGCTAAATTTATGGAAAAATGCATCGACATCTGCTATTTAAATTAGTTTTGTTATTTTTTTCATACACATGTGTCTTGATAGTGCATTTTTGTTGAAAGTTGTACAACCTCCGTTCCGCAAAGATCGTTACCAAACAAATATCATTAGATTTATCATGAAACATAATTTCATAGTAAAATTATTTGGTGTCATAAATGTTTGGTGAAACATAAGGTATTTTGACTTAGGGCAAAACCAAGACATCACTCTTTGCGAGACAGAGATACTAGATGCTATAATACTTTCCAAAAAAAACCCAGTCAAACTTCTGAGAAGTTTGACTTAGGCAAAGCTAGATTGAACCATACTGTACTAATTTTGACAGTAGGGAGTATATATGATTATCTTTGTGTCGGTGTAGAAAGTGACCAACACGTAAATATTTGTAGTTTTGCCGTACGTTGTGATCGGATATGGCCTAGGACTCAATGACATAGGGTTTATACTGGTTCAGACAACGTGCCCTATGTCCAGCTTGAGTTGATCGGCGATTTTATTCCTGAGCCCAGGTGCTCTAAGTTTGCTGCAGGGGTTACAAACGGAAGGGAGTAAGATGGGGGTGCAAGAGGTCCGATCGGACTCTGCACCGAAGGGCCGAGAGTGATGGGAGCTCCTACGTGCGCTAAGTATTCGAGCGTGTGCTCTGTGTAGCTTTAGAGTGTTTAAAGCTAGCAGAAGGTGAATCGATCGTTGGTTGTTCGACTCTGTGAATTGATCATCCTGGTGGTCGAATCATCTCAAAGTCCTTATTGGGAGAGAGGCCATCCCCTTTTATAGATGAAGGGGACGGCCTTACAAGTGAGAGAGGGAGAGTTTATGTATGCTACTAAGTCTTGTCGCCCACACCATCGGGTACAATGATAATTGTAGGCGCCCATAACACTGTTGATGTCAGACGCATGTGGGAGGTTTTACCGTATTCACCATGTATGGCAAATGATGGCGCCTATAACACTGTTGATGCCCAGAGGCTTGTGGGGAGTTTTACCGTGTTTGCCTGGTATGGGAGTTGAGGGCGCCCACAACACTGTAGGGCAAACGTCGGCGCCCACAACACTGCTTGGGCTCGGACATGCCTAGGAATGTGGCAGGGCACCCTTCTGACATACCCTATCGGTACTATGCTGAGGTGTATAGGGTACGGTCCTTGGTATTGAGGTTGACTTGAGCGCCCTGCCTTACTTGCTCCGCTTGTTTCCTAGGTCCTCACTGAGCGGGCGTCCTCGATCGGTTGGTCCCAGTCGGTTTCGACTGTGCTAGTTGGAGAAGAGCTATAAGCAGAGGTTCGGTGCATCCCCGGTTGGAGACATGGGTAGGAGTCGAAAACGAGCGTTGTTCCTCTTCGGCCAGGCCTTTCGGTCGGAGAGACGGGCCAGAGTCAGAAGCGAGCGCTGTTTCTCCTTGGCCAGGCCTTCCGGTCGGAGAGGCGGGCCGGAGTCAGAAGCGAGCGCCGTTCCTCCTTGGCTAGGCCTTTCGGTCGAAGAGGCGGGCCGAAGTCGGAAGCGAGTGTTGTCCTTCTTTGGCCAGGCCTTCCAGTCGGAGATTGGATCGCCCTTCTGGCCTGTCATTAGGTTTTAAGGTCGACCTAGGAGTTGTGAGTCATTCGCAACGCCGTCTGCTGGACCGAGCTTTTGCTGGAAAGCAGGTCCATGAGGGACCCTAGGTTTATGAACCCGATAGGAGCCCCAGAGCCCCCGGGCGATTCGGGTAGAATCGTCTAGGCGGATTTTTATCTTTAACGGCGGGTGCGTGCGAGCGCACCCGCGGGTGTAGCCCCTGAGCGATTTGGGTAGAATTGTCTGGGTTTTTTTTCGTCTTGGCAATGGGGGAATTCTTTGTTTCGACAGTGGGTGCGCGCGAGCGCACCCCCGGGTGTAACCCCCAAGCCCCTGGACGATTTAGGCAGAATCGCCTGGGGTTTTTGTCAGCGGGCGTGTCTGTGTGCGCCTTGGTGGGCATAGCCTCCTCTTTCTAGTTTTTGGCCCATCGTTTCTAGGAGCGCGGTCCTAGGCGTTTGGTCATGGCCAAGGCATTGGGCGAGACGGAGCCATCATCCAGGGCGTCGGCCGCACCGAGGGTTCGGGCGAGTCGGAGTCACGGATCTTGGGATCGGGCGAGTCGGAGTTGCCAAACAAGGCGTCGGACGCGTCGAGGGATCGGGTGAGTTTGGAGTCGTGGATTCGGGTGTTGGACGCGCCGAGGGATCAGGCGAGTCAAAGTCGGAGTCATGGATCCAGGCGTCGGACGTGCCAAGGGATCGGACAAGCCAGAGTCACAGATCCAGGCATCGGACGCGCCGAGGGACTAGGCGAGTCAGAGTCGCGGATCCAGACATCGAGCGCCGGGCACAGCCGAGGCGTTGGCGTCCTGAGCCCCTAAGCCCCGTTGGACTTGGCAGGGGCAGTTGAGTTTTGTGTGTTACCCCGTCTGTGGTTTCTGCAACTGGATGGACTGAGCTAACGTTGCTTGCCTCGATGGCTCGAGTGACACGCTCGATGGGCTCGCTAATAGGTACGTTCGAGTAGAATCTGGGTCCGTCGTTCATGACAGGGTTAGTATAGCCCTCATGTGGCATTCCACTGCTCCTTAACCCATGTCCCGGTAGATGCTCGGGTCATTTCGGAGACCAAACCAGGTGGCTTGTTGGCCTCTCCTCGATGGAGATTCTGTGGGCATGGCTCGAGGTTAGGATCGAACAAGAAGTTTGGGATGACCCTGTCTGCTTTAGAGCAAAATGGGAGAGGGTCGTTGGGGCACATCTATGTTTTCTCCCCTAGCTCTATTTGACACAAGGTGGCCTCAAGCCCTTCGTGGGCTAGCCTTCGAACCCCGGTCGGTCATTGTTCATGTTGAATGAGGCAACTGCTGCTTCATGACGCAACACAGAGCGTTGTGATGCATCAATTGCATATGCGATGCTTCGGATGTATGGGATGAATGAATGACTGTATGAATGAATGTGTGAATGCTTGTATGCGAATGGATGAATGAATGATCGTGCAACAGAGGAAATAAAGTAAGAGGGATTGGTAGAGTTACCTTGTTGACCTGAGTGATAGGTTTGAGGAGTTTTTATCAGATATGTTCGAATAGGATCCGAGCTCGTCATTCATGATGGAGTCGGCGTGGCCCGCATGGGGCGTCCCTCTACTCCTTACCTATCTCTCGGCGTTCGCCTGAGCCATCCGATCGACTTAAGAAACTCGTTGGTCTCTCCTGGGTGGAGATCCCATTGTTGGGCCTTTCCAAGTCTTGCCTGAGAAGGCTGAGGGCCACCTGCACGTAGTTGCGCCTTGCTTCCCGCACCCAGTGTGCGGTAGCGGTACCTAGGCCACGTCTCATCTAACTAGGCACTGTCTTGTCGGGCATGGTGCATCCCATCGGTCAGGGCACGTCCTTTTGTATCCCATCCGCATTGAATGGGGGAAGGGAGAGGGTTTCTTGCCCCAATCCTTTGCCTTTGCTCAACTATTGTGCCTCTTCTTAAATAGGGGAAGGGAGAGGGCTTTTGTCCTATTCCTTTACCTATTCCCCAACTATCGCCTCTCCTCCTTCTCGCCAAGAGCATTTGTCTGTCGTGGCGGTTCCTAGAAAAAGAAGGGGAGAGTGAGGGAGAGGAGAGACTCATAGATCTATTCATGAATCTGGGGCGCAATGTCAAGTGGGAAGTCATCTTGTGTGAGCGAGTTGGTGCTGGCCGCCTTCCCCGAGAAAGGGTGCCGCCGCCGAAGGAGGTGGCGCAATGGAGGGCTCCTGTGGGGGAGGATTTCCCATGGCCTCAGGGCGGTGAGGTCGTCTCCTTCCTCGCCTTCCATGAGCGCGAGTTAGGATACCCCATGCATTGGTTCCTGCGTAGGCTCCTTAACGAGTGGGGCATGGAGCTACATCACCTCAACCTGACTAGGGTGTTGCATATTGCTGGCTTTGTCACCGTGTGTGAGGCCTTCCTTGGGATGGAGCCGCACATGGACTTTTTTGGTGGATCTTCTCTGGGCAAGCTTTGTTGGAGGGGAAGCCACTTAGGATCACGTCGGTGGGGGGCTTCACGCTGTAGAAGAAACCAAGCGCGTCGGGCTCGTACCTCGCATACACCCCCTGCGATTCTAATCGGGGGTGGCACAGGGAATGGTTCTACATTAGGAACCCAACAGAGGCGCCATTCTCGCCTTTCACTGGTAGGAGGCCGGAGAGGCAGGAGGGCTAGTCGTGGGCCCCCGCCAGCCGGTAAAACAAGAAGCTAGAGATTATTGGGGCGAAGCTCCAGAAGCTAATGCGTCATGGCCTCAATGGGGTGCGGGTGTTCCACACCTTCTTTCACCGTCGGGTCACCTCACTGGCGGAAAGGACATGGCCGATGTGGATGTACACCAGCCCGATGGACCACGACTACGCATCGCCGGAGGAGTTGGCGACGAACGAGGTCTAGAGTCGACTTGATCAGGTGCTACAACTAAGGGCCAAAGAGACCCTTGATGGAAAGCCCAGACCTCTTCACGCCGTGAAGCTGTCCAATCTGGTATGCTCCCCTCTCCTTACTCCATGTTCCTTTCTACTTTTGCTCTCCTGTATCTTGACTTCGAGTCGTCCGTTGCGTAGGGACTCGAAGTTTACAAGTCCCGGCCGCATCTTCTGAAGAGGCCAGAGGACTTGGCTCGGTAAGCTATCCTGAAGGAGGTGGCAGCCGAGAAAAAGAAGAAGAGAGCTAAGAAGGCTCAACGGAGGCTTAGGGAGGAGATAGAGATCACTCGGCATGTGTGGGCCAGGGAAAACAGGAGCAACATCGAGGCAGAGGATCCCATGGAGATGGGTGACTGACGTGATCTCCTCCGAGGATGAGGGAGGCCAGGACATCATCGCGACCTTGATGGAACATCGTGAGCCTATGGTTGCGTCCGCCGGTAGTGGGTGAGAGGCAGAGAGGCACGACGATGTCCCTACGTTGAGGAAGCGCGCCGCGAGCTCGGACATCATCGACAAGTGGGAGGCGAAGCGGACGCGATCACCGTGCTCTTCGAAGGTGTCACTGGCCTTGTCCCCACCTGCTCTAGGTGTGGTAGGGCAGGCTAGGTGGTCGAAGGAGTAGGCTCGCACCCATGCATCTTCAGGGGCCGATGCTCCTTGCCTCACCGGTCGGAGGGCCGTATGACTTGCCCTCCCTATCAGAGCTGGAGGTGTTGAGGGAGATGCGGCTAGGTCGGAGGCGAAACATCCACCTGGTGGGCCATGAATCGAGGTAGTGGAGATCCCCTCCAATGGCAAAGCAGGTGACAGGGTGGAGCCACTGGCGCCGTCGCAGGAGCTAGTGGTGGTCCGGTCGTCAGCTGGGCCTTCTAGCATGTCAGAGGCGGCCACCGACCTAGTGTGGCCCTTCCCCGATGATCCGCAGAAGGTTCGCTTCATCCTTCGGGATGAGCAAGAGTTGTAGCTCTAGGACGTGATCGGGGGGAGAGGCCTCGCGATGGAGTCCGATCTCACCCAAACTAGGGTGAAGCTAGAGGAGGCCCTGGAGCGGGTCAAGTCCATCCAGCAGGCGGTTATTGTTGACCTATCCTGCTTTGTAGAGGTAGGTTTTCTGCATTCATCCTTGACTCCTAGGTCTTCCACTAGTTATCTTAGCGTGTTTGCCTCTTGTTTTGTAGGGCTTGGAGGAGAGGTCGAGCCACATGTCTAGCTTCCTCCGACAGGAGCATGCCTAGGAGGCCATGATGTCACTGGTGGGTTGCTGAGCTCGAGCATGAGCTAGAGTCTGCCCGCCGTGAGTCTCAAGGCTAGGTGACCAAGGCAACGGAGGCATGGGTGGTGGAGCTACTCGTGGCGGAGCAAGCGACTGCCGCTAAGCGGGGGCTTGAGGTGGCAAAGGTCTGCCAGGTAGAGTCTGAGGTGGCTCTCCAGAAGTCCTTAGAGGAGACCGAGGCGGCACTCTAGGGTTCCCTAGATGCCTAAGAGTCGGAGCAGAAGGCCCTGGAAGTCAGAGCGGAAGGCCCAGCCAGAGGTCGACCAGGAAGTGCTCGTGCTCCGGGGGTCAGGTGCTCGGGATGGAGGAGGCGAATGCTCAGCTGCGCAATCAGGTGACTCGACAGGAGGAAGGGATCTCCATCCTCGAGAACACCCGCCTTGATACGTACCTTTTTTGCTTTTTGGTTGATGTCTTGGTTTTTTCCTTTAGCTTGCTTCTAAGCTTGTCATCCCTCTTCTAGAGTTGGGTGGAAAAGTTGGGTCGCTAGAGCAGGACCTGGAGATGGCCAAGGCGACGATTGGCCTAGAATGCGGAGGCGCTGGCCAAGTCCCTTGAAGATCGATGTGCTCTCGAGGGGGAACTTGACCAAATGTGCAATGTCGCCCAGGTCATCGTCTCAGAGGTCTTCGGGTCTTGCGTATAGCTTGGTTCCTATCTTCATGCTTGGACTTTGCTTGATATCTTGGGTCTTCTCTTGTGCTCCTAAGATCTTGCTTGAGGTGTTGATCATCGGATCATCACATCAGCCTTTGTCCAAGTCACGTCTTGCATCCTATTGAACTACAAAATAATCACTTGCAAATTCATTAGTCAAATTTGGTTGTGTTGGTCATCAAACACCAAAATTCAAAGTAAATGGGCCTAGGGTCCATTTTCCTTATAATCTCCCCCTTTTTGGTGATTGATGACAACACGACCAAAGCAAGCAAATAATAGAATTTTGAAATTTGAAAACTACCTACTTGCTAGGATGCAATGCAAGGGGCAAGATTATATGATGCTAAAAGATACTACTTGTAAGACTATATAAAAACTTATCTTGCCCCTGCAAATGTCCCCATGTGGTATTATGGATTTAAGCCTTGCTTTCTACAAATTCTCCCCATTACATAGGCTAATCCATAATCCACTATCCGCCCTTTCTCAGACCATTACCACTTGTAGACATCATTTGTAGACCATTACCACTTGTAAATGATCTAGCTTTTGGTCCTACTTATTAATGCTTGCTTTTGGTCCTCTAAATTCTCCCTTTGGAATCAAACACCGAAAAGGAAGACATTAGTAGCACAAGGGAGGGTCAAACTTTGTGATCCTTTGTGTATAGAGTGAAGTAGATCACAAAATTTGACTCTCACATTATATAGACTAAGCTCCCCCTAAATATATGCATATATATGATAAAAGGCAAAGCATATGCATAATTGGCAAATTTTTGCTCAAGGGAATTTAATCTATATAATGCATGGAGAAAGCATATAAATATCAAAATAAAATCAATATGATGATATTGATTTGGAAATACCACATGTGTAAACCAATTTGATTTCTACCACTTGCAATAGGTGGTGGATATTTGAAATATGATGCTTAACTCTGGGAACTTCATTTTCCTTGCAATGAGACTACTACACATGATAAGCTTGAAAATGTGTTAATCTCAAAGCATCCAACTTGTAGAGTAACCTCCCCCTAAATTTGTGCACACGAGTATAAAATACTTGTAGGAAACATGCACATTGATTTTAGAATAAAAAATACCACATGAAAGATGACATCACATAAACATGAGAGTCATTTTTTAAGACGATATTCGGGAGATATTATCTACAATTTGGACTTTGACACATATTTGATGAACAATTGAAAGACAAGCTATGTGTCGTGCTTCTAAATAATTTTAAACCATGTAGGATTGCTCCAAGGAATAAGAAAGAAGCCGAGCAAACCTACCATATGATATACCTAGTGTATGCATGACAAAAGATATATGCATGCAAATGCAAACCTAGGCACGAAGAGTAACTAGATGCTAAAAGATACCAATTATAGGAAAATTTAAATCTAATACGATTTGAAGGAAATCGAATCTAGTTACCTATCATGGGAAGGGGAATTTGGGTCCATAGTATTCACTAACCCACTTGGCAATGATTTTGACCATCATGATGTACCCCATGAAATGCATCCACACTTTGCCAAGTCTCCAAATCCCCTTAAGTCCATTAGGACTTCTCACTTTCCTTTCAGGATCCAAACCTTCTTGGTGCTCTTCATGTTGGAAATGAATTTCCTTTGGCACCCAAAAGCGTTTGGCCCCATTGTTGGCTTGCTTGTTCACCTTGATGGCCACCACCTTGTCATTTTTTTCTTCTTCAGGAGATAAGGTGTGGAGGCCTTCTTGTCCACCTTGTTGGTGTAGGTGTTGGAGAGCTTGTTTGTTTGCTTTTTCTCTTTCTTCTTTGCTTCTCCCCCATTCTTCACCTTGCACTCATAGGACTTGTGACCTTCCTTGTGGCACACGTAGCAAACCACGGTTTGTCCTTCATCAAGCTTCTTCACTCCCTTGACAGTGTTATCTTGATGAAGTTGGGCTTGCTTCGCCTTGCCTTTTACTCGAGTCAAGTCCTTGGTGAGGCGAGCTACTTCTTGTTTGAGTTGCTCATTCTCCTTTACAACCTCTTGTGTGCATGTATCTACAATAACTTTCTCAACACAAACTTGGTTGCACAAAGGTGAGTCTAAACATAAATCATTACAAGAAGTAGATGCATCCTTTTTAGACATGTTAATAATAGAATTTTTCTTTTCAGATACCTTGGTGGGGGTAGTACTAATGGCTTCAAGATTAGCAACTTTATTAGTTAGCTCATCATAATGTTTGCACATGGTTTCCATTTTAGCTAGCAAACTTTTATAAGCATCTTGTGAGCTAGCTAACTTTTATTTTATTTTTTCATTTCTCTTTACAAGTTGCTCATCATTGATTGTGCATGCATTTGTTGTTGCACTAGCCTCAAGACGCTCAATTTTAGTAGATAGTTCAACATTGAGATTAGCAAAGTTCTCATATTGTTCAAGCAAAGTTTTATATGCTTCTTGTGAATTATCTAGCTTTTCTTTTATTTTTCTAAGCTTTTTTTGTTGACTAGTACAAACTTTAGCATAATTAAGATTTTGTTGCATAATTTCTTCATAAGAAGGCATTTCATCATCACTATCACTCTCACTAGAGGATGAGCTTTTAGTTACCTCATGCCATAAGCCACACACGAGAAGAGCTTGATGATGAGTGCTTGCACCCTCGCCTCTTGTGATGGTATTCTTCTTCACTTGAAGAATCATCCCGTGTCCTTATTGATGTGAGAGCTTGTTTCTTGCATGCCTTCTTCTTTGTCTTGGGTGTGGGCTTATTTGGACAAACTTCCACAAAGTGCCCCAACTCGCCGCATCCATAGCATCCACTCTTTCTTTGCTCATTTCTTTGATTTGTGAAAATAAGATCTTGGATTTGGATGGGCACACCCTTGACATTGTGCCTTTGGATCATCTTCTCCACCTTGTTGATTAGTTTGATTGATTCTTCATCAAGGTTGGAGGTGGAGGATGAAGATCGATCATCATCACTTGAATCATCATCCTCATCATCTTCTTCTTCTTCACTTGAGGAACTTGAGCTTGAGCTTGTCTCAACTTGCTTACTCTTCATCTTCTTTTTTTGCTACATGCGAGAGCTTTGCCTTTACTTGATGAAGAGGCTTGTTCTTGACCCATCTTGCGTGACATTTCAAATGCCACTACCAATGGCTATGGCTGAGGTCATGGTGCTCAAGTCCTCCATGTTGTGAAGGATGATGATGATGCTTGCATATTTCTTTTGTGGTAGCATGGAGATGATCTTCCTCACGATGTTTGCATCATCTAGCTTTGTTAGTCCTATTGAATTGAGCTCATTGATAATTAGATTCAAAAAAGAATACATATCATGAACAAGCTCATCATCATTCATTGTAAAGGAATCATAATTTTGCTTAGCTAGACAATGCTTTTGCTCATGGACATTAGATGTGCCATCATGGAGCTCTTGGAGTTTTAACCATATTTCATGTGCCGTATTTAAAGTGAAGACTTGGTTAAATACGTCTATGCTAAAAGATTCAAACAAGTAATTCTTAGCTCTAGCATTAAAATGAATTTCCTTTTCATCACTCTTTGTGGGTTTATCGGAATTCTTAATGGGTTTCATCTCGTCACGAGTGACTCTCCAAACTCCCAAATCAATCGCCTCAAGGTAGCAAGCCATTCTAGCTCTATAATAAGGGAAGTTAGTGCTGTCAAAGTACGGAGGCCTAGAGGTATCCATCCCAACCACTCTAAATAGCATTGGCTCAACGACGGTTAAGCCAAAAGTCCAAATTGAGCCAACCGGCTTTGATACCACTTGTAGGGGACCGTGACGCCTAAGAGGGGGGGGTGAATTAGGCAACTTAAAAATCTACTTCTAAACTATGGCCTCTTTTTCTAACCCTAGCAAAACCTATGCAATAAATAAACTATCTAAATGTGCAACTACGGTTTTGCTAGTATATTGCTATCTCTACCGCAAAAGGAGTAATACAATCAATATGAATGTGGAAGCTAAAGAGCAAGGTAGAGATATGCAAACTCTCATCAACGACTATGGTATTTTTACCGAGGTATCGAGAAGCATGCAACCTTCCCCCTAGTCCACGTTGGAGCCCCTCATAAGGAATCCCTCGCAAGGGCCAAGCTCCCGGTCAGGTAACTCCGTGGATAGATTTGGGCCTTCCCCACGCGCAAGTGGGTCTTCGACGTGCCTTCTGGTAAGCCTCTCCTAGATGCTCCCTGCCATCTTCACTATCAAGCTTTTGGTTGAAACGCCGCGAGCCTTGTTCCCTCCGGTACACGGTGGTGGCCACACCATAAACGCGGTTGGTGTGATCTCGCAAGACTATAAGCCCCTCCATGTACAACAATGGTGCGCATAAGCATCGAGTGGTAAGAGGTATGCAAACCTCACTAAACACTAGGCCTAAACCTAGAGCAAGCGCATAAGCAGTGGTCTAATCAACCTAAGCACTTCGCAAAGCACCTACGCTAATCACCTAATAAATCACTAAGCACTATGCATGTGAAGATCACTAAAATAGTGTATCAACAACCTTGGTATGTTTTCTCAGCTCCACACACTCATTTGGCTGGTTGGGGGTTGTATTTATAAGCCCCACTGAGAAAGTAGCCGTTGGGGACAAAATCCCGCTTTTCTGCTACTGACCGGACTGCTGATCACGTCCTGACCGGACGCGTCCAGTTGCCCCGATCGTTGGAGCCACGAACAACAGATCAGAAGCTACCAGCATCCAATCACTTGCCACTAGACGCGTCTGGTCAGTAAGTTCACTGCTCTAGAACCTCTCTGTACTCGATCAGACGCTGCTATCCTATGTCCGATCGGTTTGTCGCCAGCGTCCTGTCACTTGTTGAGTGTGTTGTCGGACTGAATGAACAGTGCCATCGGTGTGTCTGGTCGATTCACTTGTTCAGCGTCTGGTCGCTGCTGCTGACGCCTTGCTGTTGCCGAGCCACTGATTGAAGCATCTAGTCACTTTCTTCCAGCAGTCCAGTCTAGAGTCCGGTCACATCCGTGAGCTCGTTTCTTCACGATCTTGCGTACAGCTTGGTTCCTATCTTCATGCTTGGACTTTGCTTGATATCTTGGGTCTTCTCTTATGCTCCTAAGGTCTTGCTTGAGGTGTTGATCATCAGATCATCACATCGCCTTTGTCCAAGTCACGTCTTGCATCCTATTAAACTATAAAACAATCACTTGCAAATTCATTAGTCCAATTTGGTTATGTTGGTCATCAAACACCAAAATCCAAAGTAAATGGGCCTAGGGTCCATTTTCCTTACACAACCATAATAGCATGTAAAAGTAGAAACTAAGTAATTTGTGTAAGGGATAAGTTCATGGGGGAGTCCCATGTGCGAACATTTTTTGTGTATTAATGAATACAACAATTTTGTTTTGTGATGAATCACTTCATTTGAGGAAGTTTGTCCCATTCGCTCCTTATTTTTACCCTAGAATAGCTTTGTTTTTTATTCTTTCTTTTTCGCACCTGCCCTTTCATCCCATAGGCTGCAACCTTAAGAGCCCGGGCATGGCCCATGAGACTCAGCTACTCATAACTAGGGATGAAAATGGTATGGATATTTTCTGACCGTATTCGAAACTAAATCCGTTTAGAGGGGTTGAGATCTATCCATATCCGAGTCTGGATATCCAACATCCAATACCATATCCGTATCTGAATACTCAAATTGCATATTTATGATGTCGATATCCAATCATATCTTATCCGAGATAGTTGACACTATCCGAATTCGAATCTGAATCCGGACAGAAATATGAAAACAAATGTAATATCAGTGATATCCATCCGTATCTGATCCGTTTTCATCCCTACTTATAACCGTAGGTAGTGGCAGGGTGCGATAGGTCGGAATGTTAAAAGCAAAGTTACGTAAGGTAATTAAAGGAATGGACTACCCTTTTGTTTTGGGTAGAAAAGTTTTTACCATAAGATAGTAAAAAAGAGAGGTGGTATCGCACCCTCGTGGAGCCCTCGAGCGACCCGAGCCAAAAATGTTCGGACCGAGGTGCTTTGTAGGAGCAAACATTGAATGAAAGAAAGTGGTAAGACTGAATTTTTAGGGGAAGAAATGATGTAGCTATTCAATGTTCCAAGTGTTGGTGAGAATGTTTCTGTAGTCGTCCTTCAGTCAGTAGGCGCCCGGTCGAATCACTTTGGTCACCATGTAGGGTCCTTCCTAAGGCGGAGAGAGTTTGTGCTTCTCCTTGGTCCATTAGGTCCTTCAAAGCATGAGGTCTCCGACCTCAAGGATCATTCCTCTAATTTTCTTCTTGTGGTACCTATGGAGAGTTTGCTGGTAACGAGCGGAATGGATGACGGTCATCTCACGGGCCTCCCCAAGTAGGTCGACTGTGTCTTGTTGAGCCTCCATGGCTCGGTCGTGGTCGAAAGCCTTCACTCTTGGGGTGCCATGGTCGAGGTCGGAGGGCAGCACTGCTTTAGCTCCATAGGCTAGGAAGAAGGGTGTGAACCTTGTGGATCGGTTTAGGGGTTGTTCTTTGGCTCTAGAGGATCGCTGGGACCTCTACGACCCATCGCTCAGCATACTTGTTGAGTCGGTCGAAGATTCATGGCTTGAGTCTAGAAAGGACCATGCCATTGGCTCGTTCGACCTAGTCTTTAGTACGCGGATGTTCGACCGAGGCCCAGTCGATCCTGATGTCGTATCCATCACTGAAGTCTAGGAACTTCTTCCTAGTGAAGTTAGTTCCAGTGGTCATTGATGATATAGTTAGGAACGCCCTGAATCGGTAGATAATGTTGAGGAAGAACTTGACTACCTCTTCCAAGCGGATGTTGGTGATGGGCTTAGCCTTTATCCACTTGGTCAATTTGTTGACAGCTACAAGCAGGTGAGCGAAGCTACCCAAGCCCTTTTTGAGGGGTCCTACCATGTCGAGGCCCTAGACCACGAATGACTAGGTGATAGGGATGGTTTGGAGCTCTTGTGCTAGCAAATGAGTTCACCGAGCATAGAACTGGCATCCTTCACACCTGTGGACTGACCTCCTCTACATCTTATAGTGCGGTGGGCTAGTAAAAACCTTAGTGAAAGGCTTTTCTAACCAGCGACCTTGGGGCTGCATGATGTCCATAGATTCCGGCATGGACCTCGAGGAGGAGCTGCTTGCCTTAGTCGGTAGGGACTGCACTTCATGAGTACTCCCGATGGACTCTGTTTGTAGAGTTTGTTTTTGATCACGATGAATGTCTTAGCGCATCGAGTGATCCATCAGCGCTTTAGTCCTTTTAGGAGGAAGAACCTCCTCGAGGAGGTAGGGGAGTAGTGGCACTCGCCGATTTGCTTGATTGAGTGCCAGCATGACGACATCGGCGGGCGACGTCCTCATGGAGGCACTAGGGTCAGAGCCCCCGAGCATTGGGTTAGAGTCAGGGTGTGTCTGCATTGGTCCTTTTAGGATGCAGGTAGATGGTTCGTGAAGGTCATTGATGAAGACCCCATCCCAAAACGAAACCCGCCTGGCAGCCAATTTTGTAAGAAAATCGACAGGCATCATTATCCTTTCGGGGGACATGATGCAGCTCGATCCTCTAGAATTTGTCCTCAAGTTTGCTGCACCTCCTAGCAGTATGTTGCCATGAGGAGGCTTTTGCAAGAGGACTCCTTCATAACCTAGGTCGACAACCAGCTCTGAGTCACCACTGAACGTAGAGTCACGTAGCAGCCGAGCTCGATGGCGATGCACAATCCGTTGATGAGGGCCTCATATTCCTGTGGAGTTGTTTGAGGCCAAAAAGTGGAGGCGGATTGCGTAGCAGAGCCTACTCTCATCTAGGGAGATTAGAACCACTCCAGCCCTCGAGCCGGGCCCCATTATGGACCCTGTCAAAGTACATCATCCAGTACTTGTGGGTGACGTCTAGGGTCGAGAGCTGGACCTCTATCCATTCGGTGACAAAATCTATGAGAGCCTAAGGCTTAATGGTGGTACAGGGGATATACCTGATGTTGTAGCCCATTAGCTCAAGTGCCCTACTTGGTGATTCAGCCCTACGTTGTCACGATTGCAGACGATGTCTCCGAGCGGGTATGAAGTGATGACCTGAGACTTTATGGTCGATAAAGTAGTGCAGGAGCTTATGGGTCGCCATCAGTATGCATACAGGAGTTTTTGCACCTAGGGGTATTGGACCTTAGGGTTGGTGAGTAGCTCCCCAATGAAGTATACGGGTCGTTGGACCTTAAGGTGTTGTCCTAGCTCCTCCCTTTCAATGACTAAGGCGGTGCTTACCACGTGGTTGCTTGCCGTGATGTAGAGGAGGAGGGGTTATCTCCATTCAGGAGCAACAAGGATTGGGGCCGACATCAGTGATGCTTTGAGGCTCTACAAATCCTGCTATGCTTCCTCTATCTAGATGAACGTGTCTGTCCTTTTGAGTAGCTTGTAGAGGGGCATCCCCCATTCACTGAGCCGAGAGATGAATCGGCTCAGGGTGGTAGACAGCTGGTGAGCCTCTGTACGCCCTTGATGTTGTGTATAGGGCCCATGTTGGAGATGGCTGTGATTTTTTTGAGGTTGGCCTCGAGGTCGCGTTTAGACATGATGTATCCAAATAGCTTCCCCTTCGAAACCTCGAAAACACATTTTTTGGGATTCAATTTGATGTTGAACCTTCAAAGGTTCACGAATGTTGTGGCCATGTTTGCGATCAGGTCACAAGCTTGAACTGTTTTGACCACTATGTCATCAACATAGATAGCGATTGTTGGTTTCAGTCGCTCGGCTTGATCAGGCTAATTGAGCAGGTTGATTTGATCAGGTAAAGCATTACTGCATGCACCTTTGGTAGGTGGCGCTAGCATTCTTTAGACCGAAAGGCATGGTTACATAATAGTATGAACCATACGAGGTGATGAATGAGGTCGCAAGCTGGTCGTACTCTTTCATTATGATCTGGTGATAGCCTGAGTAGGCATCCAGAAAGGAGAGGACCTCATATCCTAGGGTAGAGTCGACTATCTGGCCTATGTGTGGCAAAGGAAAGTGATCCTTCGGACACGCTTTGTTGAGGCCAGTATAATCAACGCACATTCTCCATTTCCCAGTCTTCTTTTTGACAAGAACTGGATTGGCAAGCCAGTTAGAGTGGAACACCTCTCTGATGAATTCGGCTGTCAGGAGTTTGGCGACCTCCTCGCCTATGGCCCTATGCCTCTCATCATTAAAGCAACACAGGCATTGCTTGGTGGGCTTCGGGCCTAGGGACGAGGCATAGTGTGTGCTCGGTGACCTCCCATGGTATGCCTGGCATGTCAGAAGATTTCCATGCAAAGACATCGGGGATGGCGCATAGAAAGTCAGCTGAGCTCGCATTCCCATTTGGCCAGGAGCTGGATCTTGATCCACACCATCTTGGTTGGGTTAGTGGGGTCAATTCCCACCGCCTCAGTTTCCTCGAGTGGGTGAAAGGCACTTGAGGAGGTTGGTTTGTTGTAGTCCAGGACTTGTAGGGATCGACAACTCCCCGAGCTATGGGAGCTTGGACGAGTTGATGATGGCAGTGGTGAGCTCGAAATGCTCACGGTCGCATGTGAAGGCGTGCAAGAAGGTGCTACCCACAATGATGACATCGTTCGGTCCCGGCATCTTCAGCTTCAGGTAGGTATAGTTGGGGACTGCCATGAACTTGGTGTAGCATGGCCACCCCAAGATGGCGTGGTAGGACCCCGAGAAGTCCACCACCTCGAAGGTAAGCACCTCCGAGTGAAAGTTGGCTCAGGTTGCCAAACATGATAGGCAGGTTGATCTGCTTGAGCAGGTATGCCTGCGCTCCTGAGATCACGCCATGGAAGGGAGAGTTCATCGAACAGAGCTCTGATTGGGCGATGCGCATGGCATCGAGGGTGTCGACATAGAGGATGTTGAGGCCGCTACCTCCATCCATCAGTACCTTGGTGAGGCACTTCTTGCGGATGATGGAGTTGATGACGAGTGGGTAGTGTCCTGGTCTAGCGACGTGGGAAGGGTGGTCCCTCTAATTGAAAGTGATTGGCAACTCTGACCAATGAAGGAAGGAGGGGACGACCGTCTCAGCGACGCATGCCTCTCGGTAGCACACTTTGTGCTGGTGCTTGGAGTAGATAGCATCTGATCCCCTGAAGATCATGATGCATTCCTCGAGGTCGAGAAAGTTGTCCCCATCCTAGCCCGCCGCGCCTCCTTTCTTGGCTACCATCTCCTTGCCCTTTCCTTCTTTTGGCCCGCTGGCCTATCGTAGGAAGCGTTTGAGGAGCTTGCAGTCCTTGTAGAGGTGCTTGATGGGGTAAGCATGGTTGGTGCATGGGCTATCCATGAGCTTGTCAAAGTGGTCAAGGCTAGCCCTACTGGGTCTACTTGCTCGCACGATCGGCTATGACAACCAACGTGGAGTTGGCCAGCCGGTGCCGATCCTTCTTGTTCTTTTTTCCCCTCTATGTGGAGGGGCCCTCATCTTGATCCTCGCGCTTGGCCTTGCCCTTGTCTTGGCCTCCGTTGAAGACCGCTCCGACCACCTCCTCGCTAGAGGCATAGTTCATAGCGATGTCGAGCAGGTCGCGGGTGGTCTAGGGCTTCAGGTAGCCAAGCTTGTGGATTAGGGACTCGCAGGTTGTCCCAGAGAGGAATGCACTGATAACATCTGTGTCAATAACATCAGCAAGTGTGGCAGAACCTCCTAAATTATAGGACCCACATGCACTTGTCACTGTCCAACGACCTTTGACAACTATGCATATGTTCCTGGTAACTTAAGAAGTCTGTCGGGTGTCCTCGGGGAACCCTAAATCATTCACGATTTCCGAGCAGGATCACATTACAGAGTCATTGCAGTATTACAATATTTATTCAAATATATACATCAGAGTAAAATAGCGGAAGTCTTACGATAACTTAGTTTACAAACCAGTTGTTTCAAACCTTACAAACTAAGTTCGATAATTATTACAAACCATAATAGTAGTGGAGTGGCATAATTAACATATTACAGATCACACAAAAAGTTACCCTGTCCAAGGGCCACGCATTTACTTCTCATCATCAGATCGAACAATAGTCATGCAGCATGATCCAAAATAGATCTGCTCATGAGGCTCACCTACAACAACAGTCAACGAGCCCTGAGTACAAAAGTACTCAACAAGACTTAACTAAAATAAGACTAATAAACTCAGGAATGCAGGCTCAGGGATTCAAGGTAGGGCTTTAGCAATAATCAAAGTTCTTTTGCGTAAAAGCTTTTTAACAAAATTCTTTATTTCAATAGTTAAAACTTCATAAAATCATATACAAAGATGACACAATCCATATTGAGATCATGAAACTTCATATCCAACACCTTCACAAACCATTCTCAAGTTTTAGTTATTAAACTACGATGATGAACAGTGAGTTGAGTCTCCATAACCGAGGAGCAACGATGATTCGAACCGATTATAAACCCAGCTAGGGATTCCAGGCCACATGACATATGCAGGTCCCCTGACCTACATATACCAACCTACCCTCAGATCCTCTAAACAAGAATGGGTCCGCGCCACCCGAGAATACAGTACTCCACAATTCCAGCCCATGGCCATATGGGTACACGCTATTCCTTGCCACCTCTCCACTCCTAGTGAGCGGGTAGTCATTCTCATACTAGAATCGCAAGTTAAGGCTTACCAGAGTATGTGGTTAGTACTACAAAGTCTCACCTCATGCAATTCAACAACGGTACGGACCTTAATCGACACAGACGGAAAGTACCCGCTCATAAGACCTCCATGTCTTGTGGCTCACACACACCGAGTTCGCCCGGTCTAAGTTTATTACTTCACATTCTCATATTTCATGATAACATAAGTAACCAAAGATCCATTTTAAACTCGTAGGTGACAGGTAATCACCCGACTAAGCATGACTAAGCATAACTAGTCATTTACAAATAAAACAGGTGATCAAGGTAGATATGGAAAAACAATGTTGGTAATGCACCAATTAGGCTTTTACTTAACTCTTAATCACTTAATGCAGTATAGAAAAGCAAAAGCAAAATTAATTTGTAAAACACAAGGTAGGGTTGTATGCATCTGGGGCTTGCCTTCGTTGACGGAAAAGTCCGGTTCCTGCGATGTTTCACAAGTGTTCGATCCGACCTCAATAGACGGATAAACCTCCTCCGCAACTTGATTAACTACCACGTGTTCACCTCCGTTCACTACACGTAGTAACAATGCTATGTTTAACATGACGCGGAATACGAAACATGATGCTTGATGATGGATACAAAATTAATAATTCGAATACAACTTTCCTTTGTGGTACGATTACAAGTCAAACTAACCAAATCTTTCTAGAATACTAACATCAATTGCCAAAGATCATTACCAACTAATGACCCAAGGACATCACTCAATCAAAAATTCAATCAAAACTTAAATCATTAAAAGTTACTATTTGCTTTTATGAATTAATTATTTAATTAAGAATTATGACATAAATCAACTTATTCCAATTGACCTCAAAATTTTTGTAAATGTTCATTACATGATAACTAAGTGGCAAAATAATTTTCATAATTTTTAAATAATTAAATAAGCCTAGAAAAATCATGGAAATTCATTTATTAATAAATTGAGCAATTTTTATCACATTCAAAAAGTGCTAAAAAATAACATTTCATATTTTTCTTAAATAATATACATCACAGAGAAGTCTACAACTTTGTGTAATAACTCCCAAATTTGTGTAATTACTCCCAAATTTGTGTAATAACTCAAAAATCTCCAAAAATAAAAGTTGTTCAAAATTCCAAGTTCTACAACTTTGCTTTTATAACTAATCCCTAATTCAGTCTACATTTTGAAATGAACTTTTGAATTCAAATAGGGAACATTTAATGAATTACGCCTTTTTGAATTACTTCAAATTTTTCATAACAACTTTGAAAACTCCAAAAGCAAACTTTGTATAACTTGTCAAGCTCTACACTTTTGCTTTTGGGCTCAACCCCAAAATATGCTTAGATTTTGAAATGAGTTTTCAGGGTAGGATTTAAATGCTGAAATTCAGGGTTTTCTCGAAAATTCAAAATCCAAACAAACTTTGAACTTAAGTCAAACAATACAATTCAACACATACCACATAAATATAAACTTGTTTTAGTATATGCATCTCAAAGTTTTCACCAAATGCCAAATGCTTTGCAATGCATATGATGACATGTCAGGTTTTAGTATTTAAACACCCAAAGGTGTTACAGCAAGGGAGTTGCATCGTTTCAAGAACATATGGATGTAATCCCGTAGGGACTCATTGGGCTCCTGTTGGTAGCTCTTGAGGTCCCAAGAGTTCCCAGGGTGGACATACGTCCTCTGGAAATTTCCGATGAAGATCCTCTTGAGGTCCGCCCAATTGCGGATGCTGTCGTGCGGGAGGAATTCGAGCCATGCTCGAACATGTTCCCCTACACAGATGGGGAGGTCCCCACCAGCGCCTAGAGGTTTCGGTGGACCACCTGCTCCTGTGGGTCGATAGGCTCGAGAAGGCTGCGCAGAAGCATCGCCGCCACAACGATGGTCTGACCAGCCCGAGCGAACTGTGGGGGGATCTTTCCCCCGTCGATGATGTTGCGCTGAACCTGGCGGGCGTGACCCCGAGCGCTGCTTGCCAAGTTACACGCATAGGGTGCATCGTGGTGTGTCGAGTGCATCGACGCAAGTGGCGGCTGGTTCTGTCGCCTTTGTCGTAGCTCCTCGCCGTGCTCCTAGGCACATGTGGGGGCATCCGCGTGAGGGTCCGGAGGGGTGTGGGTCTGAAGAGACTCCACCACCACCGTGGCTGTCCCAGAGCATTCGCCATAGTGCACTCATGGGACAGAGGGTGGCAAGGTGCCACGACATCACCGATGCTGGAGCTGTCGTTCTCAACATCGTCATCCATGAGGTCATGAAAAGAGGCGGGGGCGTAGTCCGCCATCCCCACGAATTCAGATGTGAGAGGGGGCGGCACCAGTGTCTTTCGGAGCCCCCATGTGTACGCGTCCTCGGGGGACGCGAGGCCATAGGGGAACCGATCGCACGACGGTCGTGGCAAGGACAACGGGGTCCCTTCGGAGAATCGGTAGAAAATAGTAAAAAGCGAGTAAATAACAAAGCGTACGTTACTCAGTTGGGTTTGAGCCCTACGTGGGCTCGGAGTGAAGCGCAGGCGCCTCGTCGTTGAAGTCACCGAGTGTCCTAGAGCCGATGGAGGGCGCCCCTCCGGCGGGCACCGAAACAAGTGCCTCCTCGTGGAGGTGAAGCACGCCGAGCCGATCGGCGACGAAGTCTAGTCTTCCGAAGAGGAAGGCCTAGGATGACTCGAAGATAGGCAGAGCCTACACCCCAATAGGTGGGAGCATGGGAAACTTCAGTGAGCCAAAGCGAGTCGTATCGTTTGAGCCCGCCATGGCGAAGGTGGCGGAAAGGTTGGCCATCCGATGGCCAAAAGCATGAACTATGACGTCTTCCCCACGGACGGCGCAACTGTCGGTGCAGAAAGTGACCAACACGTAAATATTTATAGTTTTATCATATGTTGTGATCGGATGTAGCCTAACACTCAATGACACAAGGTTTATACTGATTCATGCAACATGCCCTACATCTAGTTTGAGTCAATCGGTGACTTTATTATTGAGCCCAGGTGCTCGAAGTTTGCCGTGGGGTTACAAACGGAAGGGAGTAAGATGGGGGGTGCAAGAGATCCGGTTGGACTCTGGACCAAAGGGCCAAGAGTGATGGGAGCTCCTACGTGCGCTAAGTATTCGAGTGTGTGCTATGTGTAGCTTTAGAGTGTCTAAAGCTAGCAGAGGATAAATCGAGCGTTGGTTGTTCGACTCTGTGAATTGATCGTCCTGGTGGTCGAATCGTCTCAGAGTCCTTATTGGGAGAGAGGCCATCCCCTTTTATAGATGAAGGGGACGACCTTACAAGTGAGAGAGGGAGAGTTTATGTATGCTACTAAGTCTTGTCGCCCACGCCGTCGGGTACAATGATGATTGTAGGCGCCCACAAGACTGTTGATGGCAGACGCATATGGGAGATTTTACCGTATTCACCATGTATGGCAAATGACGGCGCCCACAACACTGTTGATGTCCAAAGGCATGTGGGGGGTTTTACCGTGTTTGCCTGGTATGGGAGTTGAGGGCGCCCACAACACTGCTTGGGCTTTGACATGCCTAGAAGGTGGCAGGGCACCCTTCTAACATGCCTTGTCGGTACTGTGCTGCAGGTGTATATGGTACGGTCCTTGGTATTCCTGTTGACTTGAGCGCCCTGCCTTACTTGCTCCACTCGTTTCCTGGGTCCTCACCGAGTGGGCGTCCCTGATCGGTTGGTCCCAGTCGGTTCCGACTGTGCCAGTCGGAGAAGAGCTGTAAGCAGAGGTTTGGTGCATCCCCAGTTGGAGCCGCGGATCGGAGTCGGAAACGAGCGTTGTTCCTCTTCGGCTAGGCCTTCCGGTCGGAGAGACGGGCCGGAGTCGGAAGCTAGCGTCGTTCCTCCTTGGCCAGGTCTTCTGGTCGGAGAGGTGGGCTGGAGTCGGAAGCGAGCTACATTCCTCCTTGGCCAGGCCTTCCGGTCGGAGAGGCAGGCCGGAGTCGGAAGCGAGCGTTGTCCTTCTTTGACCAGGCCTTCCGGTCGAAGATTGGATCGCCCTTCTAGACTGTCGTTAGGTTTTTGGGCCGGCCTAGGAGTTATGCGTCGTTCGCAATGCCGTCTGCTGGGCCGAGCTTTTGCTGGGAAATAGGTCCATGAGGGACCCCGGGTTTATGAACCCGACACTTTGGGACAGAGATAATATCGAGTAAAAGCGACAAGAAGTTCACTCCAATAATAGTGTGTGTGTGTATATATATATATTATTGGACTAATTCGGTGAGTTTTATCTCAAGAACAAAAACAGGTCGAATTAACTACAGGATTTCAGTAAACTATGCTTATGCAAGTTTGTCCCCTGAGGAAATGCATAAGCAAATATCAATTTTCTCTATTGACACGTTTTTTTAAAAAAAATTCTTTTGCAGGGTGGCCAAGTCTGTATCACATTCAAGCGTCAAGGGAAGCCACTAAATAATGTAGAACCATATATTGGACTGATTATGTGACAACGACAACTCAACAGTATATATAATTAAATTTTTATGAATTTTAGAATATACCCTTTATAGAAACTTGAAAGAACTCCACTTCAATAGTTCATATAATACAATATACTATACTGGACTAATCCAGTGAATTTTGAAGAATAAAACTCGCAGAATAACCGGCAAACTCTCTGTAGTGTTTGACCCGCGCATTGCAGGGTGTGAACCTTCACATTTTTTTTTTCGAGAATACGACTTCACATGTATTTCATTAAGGAGGGTGTGAACCTAGAACACCCAATTTAACATTCGATCAATACCTCGCAGATAAAATATTTAAACGATCTAATATAGCTGAAACATTGTACACATGGATTCTTAGTAGTTAGTGATGTCATTGAAGACTATCAAATTAAATAGCCGACATGCGACATTAGATTTATACAGA
Organism: Miscanthus floridulus; assembly: GCF_019320115.1. Lineage (NCBI taxonomy): Eukaryota > Viridiplantae > Streptophyta > Magnoliopsida > Poales > Poaceae > Miscanthus > Miscanthus floridulus. The sequence goes on from NC_089583.1 coordinate 90,260,501, forward strand.
CTGCCATCTAATAAACTTCTTTTTTCTTCCTTTGAAGAAGAGAATTGACCGAATAAACAACGAGCTCTCATCAAGTTATGATTATGCAAGGTTAGTTGTTGTCCAAAGGAGATGCTTTTGGAAGTTCCAGTTTACTTTTTTATGCTGCAAGTTGTTTTTTTTTTCATTTGATTTGCTGGTAGTAGTTGTGTCCAAGTACGTGGCACGTCGAAGCATCAAGGCAAGTCATTCTTGCAAGAAAGGGCATCGCTATTTTTTCCAAGTCTTCGAGGCATTGTTGGCCAGTGCTAGCGCACTCACGTACACGACCTTCTCATGAGCTGTGCGCCTTTCAGCCGTCACTTTTCCACAGCCAGTCCACTCTCCGAGAGAGGACGGACGGAGGCTAGCTGCAAATGTGTGTGTACCGGTACCATCAAATGGCTATCGCCGGGGAGCAAAAGGACCGGGGCCGAGCACGACGACACGGAACCTACTTACAGGAACCAACGCTGAATACGACGTGTTTTTTAAGATACACGTAGAAATCATGCACGGGAAATGAGAATAGGGGAGACAGCACAGCCTGATCCTGATGCCGACAGTACAAGACGTATTATACGAGTGAGCTGAGAGAGGCTAGAAAAAACCTTACAAGCCAGCGGCCGGATTAACTATTAGCCCTTGCTCTTACTATACTACTCCGTAGTACACAACAACGCTTCTCTGTTCAGTATTTTCAAGGTTTTTTTTCCCTCTCTGTCTAGACAATGCAGTGATAGAGATGAGAAAAATTGCGTTGTCTGTGCTTGCGTCTGCATCCGAATATGCAGGCGGCGTTTGTTTCGCAGTCCAGGCCTGAGTGTTCAATTGCCTCTTCATGGATGAAGTGTGCAGAGCTATGACTGGCGCTACCATTCTCGCTGCACTACGCCTGAACAGAGCAGCGGCAGTTTTGTGAAAACCGGGCAGGATTCAGTTGCGGCGTGGATGGATCGCGGATGGGCGCACGGCGGAGTACCACGAATTGAGATCCAGCAGGAACCGAGGAAAAAAGCGATGGATAACCTACCGAAATTGGGGAGACAACGACGGCCCCCGCTTGTTTCTACGTAAACGACGGCCAGGGCAACAGGCAACACCCATTTACGACTTGACTTACCCAAGTAGATGAGCTGTGATCGTGAGTTGTGTGAAAGGGAAATGTGTTGCCTACCCGTGGTTAAAAATGTCTAATTGGTCTGCTCATTTCTGATTTCTCCAACAACTTCAGATCAGTTTTTATATTTTCTTATTATAACACCTGCAAAAATTTACCAGGACATGCTATGTCTCATAGCGTGAACTGTGAACGGATTTGATCAGTCTGGGCTGGAGAACACTTCACTATGACGAACTCATGGCAAACTCAGTTGCAACAACTAAATGATGGCACAGAAACATTTGCATCAAGCTGAGGAGAAATATCTCATACTTGTACTTTCGTCATAATCATAAAAATGCAACAAACAGTAACACGGTATAGTTCCAATACCAGCCAGCGCTCTTACATATTAGTAGAACTTTAGAAGATGGTGCATGTAATATTTGCACCATATCTAGTACACAATCTACTTTAATTTTGGGAGATTACATGATCCCTATGGGAAGAATCGAGTTGCCAAACATCCAGCATATCATGGAATGAATCAGTTCGCAGGCCTAAACTCTAATGATGGTCAGCTTAGGAGAGCTTTGCTTGCCACAGGTCTTCGTACCCCGCCTATATACAAAAATATCAACCTTGGGAGATCACCAGGAACTAGAACTCAATCTTTGTCTGATCAGCTTGTAACTGACCTGCATCAGATACAACATATGATGGGTTATTAGTCAAATGGTAATCTCCAAAGTGTGCAGTTCAATTGATCGCCCATCATTTACGCATAACTCGCATACCATCAAAGTTCGGTACTAAAAGCCCATCCTCCTGTCTTTGCTCACTACCGGTAGGCAAAGCATTCTGTAGGCCATCCTCCCAGAAGTCCCTTTGCTGAGAAATAAAATCAGGGACAGCAGTATTATGATAAGATTCAGATTAACTGCCATTAATTATATAGATTGCTGATTCCTCAGGCAACATTCACCTGCTTTTGAAAAGCAAACTGTGGGTTGGCCGTGTGGGGTAGAGCCGTGTCTAACAGACTTAGAGAGCACAGATCCTCCATAGCACCCGAACCAAAGTTCTGGAAAAGATCCGCTTGGTCACAAAATGGAAAAGCTGCACCGGCACTTTCCAATGGAAAGACCGAATTTGCTGAAGGGCCACATGGTTGGTACATCTGAATTAACCAGAAAAAATAGCGTGTCAAGGGCAGATTATTATATAGATACCGAATTACAGAGCATCAGAAATGATGTAGTTCAAGCTCACATCTTTGTGTAGGAGTGTCGACAGGTTGCTGAAATCAAGTTGCGGGTTCACAGTGGCCAGCTTCATGGACAGGAACTGAAAGCGTAATAAATAGCAAAAACTGATTAGAATTACGAGCTATGACTGTGCTGTGTAACCAAATGTAAGTGGAATCCTCACCTCAACTTGCTGCTGCAGTGATTGCACGTAGTTTATGATCTCATCGAGCATGAATGCCTTGCCGACCACCTACAATAGGGAATCCCCTCAAATTAGCCCAATTACAGGCACCAATTGACACTCAAGACACAACAATTCACTGTCCAAGAACTCTATGATCATACCTTGTTGCAATCCTGGCACTAGGTCCTGTAGAAATTTCATCCTCTGGCTAATCTTCTCTCTTCTAACCTATCAAGACACCAATAACAAAGTGTGATTGTGAATTCAAACCCAAAGCACAAAATTCCGTTTGCAATTCAGCCCAAACGGTAGGAACCAAGTGGAACTACAGTGTCTTACCCTCTCCGCCAGGCTGTGGCTGTCAGTCGCCTGCCCTCGCCGCGCCCGGACATGGACGTAGTCTTTGGGCGGTTCGACAGCCGGCTTCGGGCTCTTCCCCTTACCCTTCTTCTGCCCTTTGACTTCAACCGATGCGTCGCTCGCCGCCGCCTCCTCTACCTTGGGCTTCACCGGACTGTCGCTAGCGCCCACTCTGCACCTCTTCCCGTCAGGAACCTTGGCCTCCGCAGCCTGCAAACCAATATTCAGAACGACACCAGCACCATCAAGAACCAGCAAGCTAAATTCAAAGCACTCGGTAGCGGAAGAATCCACTGCGCTGCTGGTCGTTTCCGCACCTTGCCCAAGCAGGCCTCCTTGCCGCCGGCGGACCCCGTGGGCGGCGCCTTGCGCTTCCTGGCATTGCCGCCGTCGCTGGCGCGCACCCACGCCGGGTCGGACACCGAGGACCCCTCCGGGGACCCGCCGCCGCCGCTGCCACACCCGGCCCCCGCGGCGACCCCGGGCACCCCGAAGAGGCCGGCGCCGCCGCAGAGCGTGTCGAGGAACCCGGTGTCCAGCGCGGCGAAGTCGAGCGCAGGGGCGGATGAGCCCATGAGCAGGCTGGCAACGTAGTCGCTGTCCATTGAATGAAAGAAAGGCGCTGCCGCAGGAATTGCGCAGGAAGCAAAGTGGGGTGAGGAAGTCTTGGGTCGTCTCCTCTCCTCCGAGCGAGCTCGAGTCCGTGGTGGATTTGGGGGAAAGCGAAGCGAGCGAGGCCGCGGAGCCGGTAGGTGTGGAATTGCTTTATAGAGCGGTTGTTGCCGCTGCGGTTGGGTTTGTGGGCCGCGCGCCGCGTCCGTCGCGTAGCTCGGCGCGGTGGGATGCTTGCGGCGGTGGGTTACCACCGGGTTCTACTGCGGCGGCGTTCGCGGAGGAGAGGGGGAGAAACGGCGGTCAAAACGGGACGGGGCGGATGGAGGTGTGGCCGCCTGCGCCGGCAGGCCGAGGAAATAACGGTCTCTGGCAGCTCACCAATTTTTTTTTTTTTGAGGGGACTGGCAGCTCACCATTGGGGCCGGCAGGTGCTCTGGCATTTCTGGCTCGGAAGGAAAGACGTTTCTGCCCCTGCGCTAATGCATCACGGAAGGTGCCCTCCAGCGTGTTGACAGCCTACACTGGACCGTGAAAGAATTCTAAAAATATGCCGTCTTTTAGGGTGAGTAGTTTGTAGTACTACTGGACTAGGAACCAAATTCCTAGAACCTATTAGACTGGCTAGTACTATTTATTATTATTAGTTCATTCAAGCAGTTGCTCCATCCGTCTAAAAAACGTAATTCTTATGTTTTTTAGATTGTTAATTCTTGTGTTTTTCAACTTAAGCTTAACTAAATCTATAAAATAATTAGTAATATTTATGACACCAAATAAATATCACTATATTAACCTATTTTGAGATTTACAATGTTGATATTATTATTGTTTTCCAAATTTAGCCAAACTTAAGAACGTTTGACTTGGTTTGAATTTAGAACTGTATTATTTTCTGGATGGATCGGAGGAAGTAGTCACCTAAAGTTTAGTTTAGATCGCTGTCGGGTACCTCAGAACGGGGTACCCCAAGCGAACATCAAATGGGTCGCAAAAGTTCCATAAAAAAACAAAGCTAGAAGGTAAGCCATGGGCCCCTCACCCGCCACGTCGAGCCCACCAGGTCCTCCGCCTCGCCTCGAGCCTCGCGCAGGAGGTCTCGGCGTCCTGACGCGAACTCCGCCCCGCGCGAGGCTCCCCACGGAGGGCCTCGGCAGGGGGTGCATTCTCCGCATCGCGCGAGGCCTCTCGCGCGTGCCTCGGCAAGGAGTCCGATCTCCGTCCCGCGCGAGGCCTCATTCTTCGCGTCGCTCAAGGCCGGCTCGTCCGCAGCCCGTCGCCCCCCGCCTCGACCGACGCTCCCGACAGCGCGTCATGTCTCATTAATGCTTCAACCGCTCCTGCAATCTCAGCCGGACGATGGCTCGATGCCACAGAATGGCCGACGGGACCTGAGGTCGCATCAACGCCATACCGGCTGGGACAGGGCACGGCGGGGATTACCGGCCACTGTGTTCTAGCGCTGTGCCCACGATCAGCGCCCATACTACACTATGCCCCGCGATCCCTGCCTCGAGAACAACATCACGCGGACAACTTTTCCCGGATCATCACCGCCTCCAAGCCAATGCATCAGATCAGCCGCCCACTCGAGGCCTCGGCACTGTACACCAAGGTCTCAGCTATCTCGGGGTTCGTGCCCACCGAGACCCCCACTACGGTGCGGCCTCGGCGCCGATCAAGCCTCAGCCTTGCGCACAGTCCGTCCATAGTGGTCTGCACGTCCGCCGCCGCACCCACTCCGAGGCTGTCCCGGGGCTCCCATGACGCACAGGATCGGATGGGACGGCCACAGCCGCCCCAGTGCTCCTAGGACGGAACCACTCCGACGACCACGCCAGCCACAGGAACAGGCCATAGGGCTCAGACATGCCGCCCCTATTGGCACAACGCCGCATAGTAATACATGTACTGTCCTTGTCCTCCCTTCAACTATAAAAGGAGAGGACTTGGCCATTTAGGGGTGGAGGGAGGAGGACACCTTGTAACACACACACGCGCACATCCTTGCCGCCTGGGAGCAACGCCTCAAGCGGCCCTCACGACACCTTGCCGAGACCTAGGACAAGCTCCCTCTCTCTCATAGCTTATAACCCCCTACTACGAGCACTTCGGTGCAAGGAATATAAGATCGATCTCTTAGACTGGACGTAGGGCATCGATTGCCTGAAACCAGTATAAACCTTGTGTCTCTTTGCATCACCATCCGGAATTAGGAGCACGCAGAATAAATTCACTAGTTGGTTGAGGACCCCCCGGTCCAAAACACCGACAGTTGGCGTGTCAGGTAGGGGCCTCTGCGTGTCAGTTTCGTCATCCTAGCAAGTTCCGGATGGTAGACCCCGTACGACCGCTACGTCTCGACACGGTGATCTGGTTCGGGAGCCTAGAGTTCATGTCTCTGGGGCATGAGTACGACATGGTACTCCTCACTCCTCGAGCCCCACCATCCGACGATGAAGTCACACACCGGTAGCCCAGGCGTAGGCGGCGCTCGGGCGACCGATCTCGCCGTGCTCGCCAGGCACGACGCGAGCATGACCACCCCGACGCTACGCGAGTCTGGGGCGACATGTCGCTTCTCGCCGACATCCTACGACCAGCTGTTGGTACAGGGTCTCTGGCTGGGGACCTGTCTAGCCTGAGATTGGACGAAGGAAAATCGCCGGTGGCACACGGCGATGCCCAGTCATCAAGCTCTGCCCCACCACTCCCTAAGGAGCCGATCCCGGCGGGGCAGAGTCTGGCGATGGCACCATCCCTATACCCCTTCGGGTTGAGAAATGCCGCCACCTCTTACGCCTATGTTTACACTGCCGCTCACGAGGATCCCTTAGAACGCCGCCAGCTCTTCGCTCTCGACCTGAGCACCCATGCCGACTCCTCGGAGGAGGACGAGGCATGGCCCGGAGTGGATTTCTCCGAACTCCACGACCCTGGGGCTGTGCGCCAGTTCTTGGCCACAAGCAACTACTGCTTCGGCTACTCCGACTCCAACGACGAAGGCATCTACGACCCCACTCGCGAGTGTTTTCACGTCGGGCTCGGGATGCCGAGGGCGGGTGAAGAGGACGAAGGGGCAGGTAGCCGTTCCCCGCTTCGCCCAGGTACGGGCGCCGTCACGCCTCCACGCACTGCCCTGCCGATCACACGAAATAAGAACGTCGCTCTTGCGCGACCTTAGCGCCCAGACCTAGAACAGCTCCGTGAGCTCTAGGCCAAGGTCGAACAAGACTAGCTCCTTCTGCAGTAGCTTTGAGACTCTCTCGAACAAGAACAGCGAGGTCGCGGCGAAGGCGGGGGAGCCCGACGGAGGGCCCGCGATGTGCATCACCGCATCCATGATGACGAAGGGAGTGAGCAACCCCCAGTCTTCAATCGTGCTAGCCAGAACATCGCAGCTGCGGCAATGCTGGTCCGCGTAATGCCCGAGCCTTCTATCATGGAGGGGTGGTGGGTCCGCGGCGAGCTCTGGGATCTCCTAGAGACCGCCGCGGTTCAGCAGGCCAAGAGTTCCACCTCTCGACGGCACAGGGGCACCTCGAACCTGCCTATGGCACCGCCTCGGTAGGACAGGGAAGCCCCGGCTCGTCCTGAGCCCGACCGAGCACCGATAGCCCATAGGGTCCCCGTGCTTCTGGACTGCCTCGGCAATCAACACGAGGTACAGGGAGACCATGAGGTGGTCAGCAGGCGACGACGCCATGACAATGAGGGGCCCGCTCAGGGCTACCACCCACACCGAGGCGGTCGCTATGACAGCGGGGAGGACCGCAGTCCTTCCCCTAAACCGCCAGGCCCTCGGGTCTTCAGTAGGGCCATCTGCGCTGCTCTTTTCCCCGCCCGGATTTCGGCAACTAGCCAATCTCGCGAAGTACAGCAGCGAGACCAACCCTGAACTCTGGCTTGTCGATTACCGCCTGGCCTGCCAGCTAGGTGGTGCAGGATGATGACCTGCTCATCATCCGCAACCTCCCCTTGCTCTTGTCGGACTCAGCACGAGCCTGGCTCGAGCATCTTCCTCCCTCACAAATCCTACGACTGGCGCGACTTGGTGAGGATCTTCGTCGGGAACTTCTAGGGCACATACTGTGCACCCTGGGAACTCCTAGGATCTTAAGAGCTATCGCCTAGAAGCCAGACGAGTCTCTCCGAGACTTCATCCGGCTGCTTCTCCAAATAGTGCACCGAGTTGCCCAGCGTCGGCGACTCGGAGATCAGTCCAGGCTTTCCTCTCCGGCACCACTTGTCGAGGACTTGGTCCGAGAGTTAGATCGAAACATGCCGCGCTCTGCTACCGTGCTCCTCGATATCGCCACTAGCTTCACCTCGGGTGAAGAGGCTATGCGGAGCCATCTTCCCTGACACCGACACCAAGGGTAAGCGGAGAGACTGAGGCCCCCGAGGCCTCAGCCTCCCACCTCCCCTAAGAGAAAGAAAAAGGGGCTGCCTAGGGAAGCAGGAGATCCTAGAGGCTGATCTAGTCGCTGGCCGTAGAACTGCAAGAATCCTCGAGGCTTCAAAGGCCCTAGGCCTTTCGACGACATGCTCAAGAAACCCTACCCTTACCACCTAGGGCCCGGTCAAGCACTGCTCTCGAAGATTGCTCCATGCTGCGATGTTACTACGCCAGGCTCGGGCTCCCCGATGATGACGCCAAGCAGAAGGGCACCAGGTGACCGGATGACGGGACAAGGATGACGGGTTCCTCGAGGTACGCAATGCCTTCATGATCTTCGGTGGACCCTCGGCGTGCCTTACGACGCGACAGCGCAAGAGGGAACACCGAGAGGTCTTCTCGATCAAAGTGGCCACCCCCCGGTACCTCGACTAGTCTTGGGAGGCGATCACCTTTGATCGAGACGACCACCCTGACCATGTTCCAAACCCCGGGCAATACCCACTGGTTGTCGACCCGATCATCGGCAACACTCGACTCTCCAAGGTGTTGATGGACGGAGGCAGCGGCCTCAATATCCTCTACATCAATACCCTAGAGCTCTTGGAGATCGACCGTTCGAGGCTCCAAGATGACGTCGCACCCTTCCACGGCATCGTGCCAGGGAAGCGCACGTGACCCCTCGGGCGCATCGACCTTCCCGTCTGCTTCGGCACCCCTACCAACTATCGCAAGGAAGTCCTTACCTTCAAGGTAGTCAGGTTCGGGGGAGCCTACCATGCCATCCTAGGGTGGCTGTGCTACGCCAAGTTCATGGCAGTCCCCAACTATACCTACCTCAAGCTCAAGATGCCAGGCCCCAGTGGTATCATCACGATCGAGTCCACGTACGAACATGCATACGACTGCGACGTCGAGTGCATTGAGTACGCTGAGGCTCTTGCGGAGGCCGAGACCCTCATAGCCCACCTCAACCAACTCAGTGGCGAGGCGCCTGCCTCTAAGCGTCGTGTAGGGGCATTTGAGCCTGCGGAGGCCATCAAACTCGTCCTGGTCAACCCCGCCTGCCCCGATGACCGAGCGCTGAGGATCAGCGCCACCCTCGACATCAAATAGGAAGCCATGCTTGTCGACTTTCTCCGTGCAAATGCCAACATATTCGCATGGAGTTCCTCGGACATGCCGGGCATACCGAGGGAGGTCGCTGAGCACTCCCTGGACATCTGGGTCGGATCTAGACCAGTGAGGCAACGCCTGCGCCGCTTCGACGAGGAAAAGCGTAGGCCCATCGGTGAGGAGTTACAGAAACTCTTGGTGGCCGGGTTCATCAAGGAAGTGTCCCACCCAGAGTGGTTGGCTAACCGCGTGTTAGTCAAGAAGAAAGTGGGAAATGGAGGATGTGCGTAGACTACACCGATTTGAACAAAGCCTATCCAAAAGTCCCCTTCCCATTACCCCGAATTGATCAAATCATTGATTCCACTGCCAGGTGCGAGACCTTGTCCTTCCTTGATGCGTATTCTGGTTACCATCAAATCAAGATGAAAGAGTCGGACCAGCTCGCAACTTCTTTCATCACACCATTCGGCATGTACTGCTATGTGACCATGCCTTTCGGCCTCAGAAACACGAGCGCCACGTACCAGCGGTGCATGACCCAGGTCTTTGGCGACAACATTGGGCGGACCATCGAGGCCTACGTGGACGACATCATGGTCAAGACCAGAAAAGCCGAGGATCTCATTGATGACTTAAGGATAACCTTCAAATGCCTTAGAGAGAAGGGCATCAAGCTCAATCCCGAGAAGTGTGTGTTCGGGGTCCCCCGAGGCATGCTCTTGGGGTTCATAGTCTCAGAACACGGCATCGAGGCCAACCCAGAGAAGGTCTCAGCCATAACCAGCATGGGACCAATCAGAGACCTCAAGGGAGTACAGAGGGTCATGGGATGCCTCGCGGCCCTGAGCCGCTTCATCTCGCGCCTCGGCAAAAAAGGTTTGCCTCTGTACCGACTCTTGAGAAAATCCGAGCGCTTTTCTTGGACCCCCGAGGCCGAAGAAGCCCTCGACAGACTCAAAACATTGCTCACAAATCCTCCCGTCCTAGTGCCCCCAGCTAGGGACGAGGCCCTCTTACTCTACATCGTCGCAACGACCCAAGTGGTCAGCGCTGCCGTAGTAGTAGAGAGGCAGGAAGAGGGGCATGCTCTACCCACCCAACGTCCTATTTATTTCATCAGCGAGGTGCTCTCCGAGACCAAGGCACGCTACCCCCACATCCAGAAGCTGGTCTACGCCATGGTCCTGGTCCGGCGCAAACTGCGTCACTACTTCGAGTCACACCCAGTGACTGTGGTATCATCCTTCCCCCTAGGCAAGATAATTCATAACTGGGAGGCCTCGGGCAGGATAGCCAAGTGGGCTGTCGAGCTTATGGGGGAAACCTTGACCTTTGCGCCTTGAAAAGCGATCAAGTCTCAGGTCTTAGCTGATTTCGTGGCTGAATGGATAGATATCCAACTGCCACCTGCTCAAATTCAGACGGAGTGCTGGACCCTATACTTCGACGGATCCCTGATGAAGACCGGGGCAGGCGTGGGTCTGCTCTTCATTTCGCCCCTCGGAGTACACTTGCGCTACATGGTGCGGCTCCACTTCGCCGCCTCCAACAACGTGGCCGAATACGAGGCCCTCATCAATGGCTTACCAGTCGCCATCAAGCTTGGGGCATGGCGCCTCAACGTCCGAGGCGACTCGCGGCTCGTCATAGATCAAGTGATGAAGGAGTCAAATTGTCTCGACCCCAAAATGGAGGCTTACTGTAAGTTGGTACGACGCCTAGAAGACAAGTTCGACAGGTCTCGAACTAAATCACAGTCACGCTGGAAGTACAACGAGGCCGTCCGACTGAGCTGGCGAAGATGGCCTTGGCACTGGGCCCCGGTCCTCCCGAACATCTTCGCCAGAGACCTCCACAAACCTTCCATTGGCTACACCTCGGCAACAAAGGAGGGCCTGCTGTGGAACCCACAGCAAATCTCGATGCCCCCTCTGCTGCCGAGACCCCCTCGACCGAGCCCGAGGTCATGGAAGTCAACTGCCGAGCCTCCGCAGACTAATTAGGACGCGGATTGGCGAGTCCCGTTCCTCGATTGGCTTGATCAGGGGGGAGCTTCCTGACGACAAAACCGAATGCAGCGACTGGCTTACGCGCCGAGCCAAGACCTACGCCCTCTACAATGACGAATTAGTACAGGCGAAGTCCCTCAGGTGTCCTCCAATGGTGTATCAGTGCCGAGGCAGGCCAAGCCCTGCTTTGGGACTTACACGCAGGCGCCTGCGGGCACCATGCGGTGCCTCGGACGCTCGTAGGGAACGCTTTCCGCCAAGGATTCTACTGGCCGACAGCGGTCGCCGACGCCACCAAGCTAGTACGCTCCTACAAAGGATGCCAGTACTATGCTCGGCAAACACATCTCTCAGCCCTAGCCCTACAAACTATCCCCATCACATGGCCGTTCGCCGTGTGGGGTCTCGACATGGCCAGGCCTCTACAAAAGGCCCCCGGGGGCTACACCCATCTACTGGTATCAATTGACAAGTTCTCCAAATGGATCGAGGCTCGTCCGATCAATCGAATCAAATCCGAGCAGGCGGTGCTGTTCTTTACTGACATTATCCACAGGTTTGGGGTCCCCAACACCATCATCACCGACAACAAGACGCAGTTCACCAGCAAAAAGTTCCTGACGTTTTGCGACGACCACCACATCCGTGTGGCCTGGTCGGCCGTAGGACACCCAAGGACCAACGGCCAAGTGGAGCGTGCCAACGGCATGATCCTACAAGGCCTCAAGCCAAGGATTCACAACCAGTTGAAAAAGTTTGGCAAGAAATGGCTCGCCGAACTCCCGTCGGTCATCTAGAGCCTAAGGAACACTCCAAGCCGAGCCACGGGGTTTACGCCTTTCTTCCTGGTCTATGGTGCTGAGGCCATCCTCCCCACTGACTTGGAATATGGTTCCCCGAGGCTATAAGTCTATAACGAACAAAGTAACCGCACCACCCGAGAGGACGCCCTCGATCAACTGGAGGAAGCCCGAGACGTCACGCTACTACACTCGGCCAAATACCAGCAGAGCCTACAGCGCTATCAGGCCCAATGCGTCCGAGGCCGAGACTTAAAGGTAGGCAACCTAGTGTTGAGGCTAGCACAGAGCAACAAGGGCCGCCACAAGCTGACCCCGCCATGGGAAGGACCGTACATTATCGCCCAAGTACTAAAGCCCGGGACCTACAAGCTGGCCAACGAGAAGGGCGAAATCTTCACCAACGCTTAGAACATAGAACAGCTACGTCGCTTTTATCCCTAAATTTCCAAGCATTGTATATGTCGTTTTCTCGAAATACAATTAAAAAGCGTTCTTTAGTTGGTCTAATTTTTCGAGAAACCCCCCGAGCCCATCGTAGGCCTCGGCAATACTATAACACGACAAGGGAGACTCGGCTCTGCCTCAGCAGAACTGAGCCTCCCTCGAGGGCTAGATGGGGGACTCCCCCCTAGGTCCCACGCACTATTCTTTAGTTGTTTTTTGCAAAAATTCCTACGCCAAGACTCTAGCAGGCTCTGACGAATCATTTGTGAAAACTCCTCGGACCAAGGTCTGTTTCCTAAGCAAGGGGCCGGTAGAGTCGCGAGACGGCCTATGCCCCTAGGCTACGGCACTCCCTCACTACCTCTTGCTCAAGGGACGACTTAGGCTCCAAAGGGGTGTTTCACAAACAAAATCTGATCAGAAGCAACAGAGGGCAGAGGCTTGGAAACATAAGAAAAACAACTAAGAAACACAAATACTTCAGAAATAGAGGCCTCGACGGCCACAAATGTTATGATACAAAAATAACCCCTATTCTATCTTTACATAGCCTCTGGGGCCCAGATCAAGGCTCAGGGCCTTCAGCACCGGCAGATGGTAGGGGAGGAACCACCTCCTCTTCGAAGAGCGTCGCCAGTGCCGTGCCAGGGCCTTCCACCACCTCCATCAGCTTCGTGACCGCCGCGTCGGCCTCCTCATCATCATCAGGCAGAACATAGCCATCACTGATGGCCGGGAGGTCCACGCCAAGGTAGTGAGAGGAGATGACGGCCAACGCCCGCTTGACACCCGTGTGCAGCGCCCCTCAAAGCCGCTCACGCATCTAGCGGCTCAGCGCAATCAAGCGGCTCCCCAGGGAGCTGCCTGACTGAACCCCCTCAACCTCCAAGGCCTCGTAGGCAGAAAGGGCAGCATGTTTCAGCGCCTCATGCTCCCTAATCTTGGTCTTGAGCACCGTCTGCACTGCGCTAGAAGCCTCGGCGGCCCGAATGATCTCCGCCTCTGACTCTGCACCACGGAAAGTGGAATGAGGTCGAGCGAGGGAAAAAACAACCTCAATTAGGAGAGGAAGCCCACAAAACTCACCCTTGGCCTTCAGCTCCTAGTGTCGGGTCTCAGCCTGACAGGCCTCGGCCTTCTCCTTCCAGCGCAGGGCCTCGGCCTCGGTGGCCTCGACCTTCTCCTTCAACCGCTGGGCCTCGACCCGAGAAGCCTCGGCCGCCCTGGAAGCTTCACTCCCTAGCTCTGTGCCACACAAGGAAGTGAGGGAGCGAACATAAGGAAAACAAAACAAAACAAAACAAAGGGACTAAAACTCACCCTTGACCGTCCCCCTCCAAACCACAGCCTCAGTTTGCGAGGCCTCAACTGCTGCCAGGGCCTCGTCCAGGGTGCCTTTCGTCAGCTGGTGCGCACCCACCTCTGCCCCCAGTTGCCCAGCGAGGGCCTTGACCGAGGCCGTCGCTTCTTCGGCCCGGGACCTAAAGGCATCCCGATCGCTGACCGCGCGGGTAAGCTCCTCCTCCAACTCCTTCACCCGCGCCGCTAGAGGGGCGAGCTGTGTCTGGGCCATGGCTGCCTCGACCTTTGCGTCGGCACAATGAAGGTGGAAGTCCTCCACCTCCACGCTTCGTGCCGACAGGAGCTCGTTGGCGCCGGCAAGAAGGTCCTTCTACCGCTGAAGCTAGTCCCAGACGCCCCTCTCCTGCTGGAGAAAGACCGACTTCCCAAGGGACCGGGTCTCGAGCTCCTGGGGAAGTAGAATAGAGGTCATTAATTGCAACAAAACCAGAAAAGGGCAACATCGCGTGAGAAAGGAAAACATGAACCTGGGTGACTCCGGGCAGCTCGTCGGCCACCACGGACAATGCCGTCCACAGCAACCGCTCCGCCAGCTGGTGGTATTGCTTGAACATGCCCCAGCTCCTGCCCTCGGCTGCATCCTCAAGGGCGAACAGAGGCTCCCCCTCAGGGTCGTCCCGGCTCTACCATAGTACCTATGGGTGATCCCACCCAAGAGGCTCGGGTCGCACCCGCACAAGGGCCGAGCTTCCCTCGTCTAGGATCAGCGCTGGCTGCTCCACGGCACTGGTCTCCTCGGCGTTGACCACCTCCAGTGCTCAGGAAGTATCATCGGAGGAGATCAAATAGACCTCCACCTCCTGGGCGCTCACTCGCAACAACGGCGGCCCCTAAACCAAGGGCGCCACCGGGGCCTCTGCCGCCGCCTTCATCTCCACCTCTTGGACAGACGGCCTCGCCGTCATCACGACGGCCTCGATGGTCTCGGGGGCTCCAGCCTCCGCCATCGTGGCCTCGGCAGACGTAGAAACACCGACCACGGCCACTATGGTCTCGGCGGTCGTGGGTGTCGTGGCCTCCGTCGCCTCAACCTCGGAGACCCCGGGGGCCTCGGCAACCAAGGGTAGGCTAGCCCCCTCCGACTCGTGAGCCTCACTCTCACGGGGCGGAGGCACTCCCTCCCTTGTTTGTATAGGGGCCACCTCGGCAGCTCCTCCTTGGGGAGCCAGCTCCTTTGGATCGACCCTCGCCGATGCCGCTCCACGTTGGATAGCGGCTTGTGCCTCCACCACCCAGTGGGTGGAGGAGCCAGGGCTCGCCTTGAGTGCCTTAAGGGGTGCCAAGGGGAGGTCGTCCGCAGGCCACTTCCGACTAAGGAAAATTAACCTACAGGGTCAGCGTGAGACCAAAAAAGCAAATGGAAGGCACTATGACCCTGCCAAAAATACACTTACCTTGAATGGGGCGGCAACCGCTTTGCCACGGCAAACCTCATCCGCAATGGCAGAGGCGGCGGCAGAGGCGTCGCCTCCGTATCCATCGGCGCCGGTCGGTCCTCAGCGGACCCCGATGCCCCTTCGGTCCTCTGCGGGGGCGGCGGCGTCGCCTCCACCACCACCTGCTCCACCACGGCTGCCGAGCCTACCGGGCTAACGGCACGTTTGCCTAACGCCCGCACCTCGGGCGTGTTGGCCTCGACCCTAGAGCGGGCAACCGCCGGCTCCGGGTCTGCTTCTTCTCCCCCTCCCGGGGGTGCCAGGCCGCTTGCCAGCACCCCGAGCACCACCTTCACGACGTCAGGAAGGTGGTCCAGGGGACCTCGCCCTCCCTCGCCCTCGTCATTCCCATCCGAGGTCTCCATCGACAACGACGTCGACGGGGATTCCTCCAACGGGAGACCATCCTTCTGTTGTTGACGGCGGCGCTTGTCTAGCTCCTCGCGCGCGAGGATGTGCTTCGTGCGCTTCACCGCCTTGGCATCCTTTCGCCTCTTCTGCGCATCGGCGTGAGCATGGTTGATCGCTCGCCGTCCCACGTCCTTGGGAATGGGCGGCGGAGAGGAGCGCGTGTCCCTCATCCCCTAAAGGAACGACAAACACGCATAAGGGAACAAGGAGTAAGGGGAGACTGAGGAGGCTCAGAGGCTATAGCGGCACACGACTTACCAGTGAAAGGAACCCCCGCGACGGTCACATCGCGACGGGGGTCAAGTCATCGCCCTTCAACTTCGCCTCTACCGTCTCCCCCACTCGATGAAGAATTTCCTCGTCGGAGAGGGCAGAGGAGGACATCCGGATGCCCTCCATGGGTTCACCCGGCTTCATCTCAAACAGCCGCCACCGCCGAGCCATCAGCGGCAATACCCTCTGGCGGTGGAAGGCGGCCATGACCACAGCCACGGTGAGGCCATGACCCTGCAGCCTCACCAGCCCCTACAGGAGCGGCTCCAACTTAGGCTGGTCGTCCTTCGGGACACCCCACTTCCATCTCTTCGGGCAGCTCCCCACAATCCACCCAGTGTAAGGGGGAAATCCTCCATCATCATTACGAAGGTAGAACCAGCTTGTGTACCATCGTCGGTTGGAGGACGCGAGCTGGGCCGGGATGTAGAGGTGCTGGCGGTCCTGGCGCACCTAGAGAGTGCAGCCGCCGGCCCTCATCGCCTTCCTCCTACCCGACATACCCATCGGCTTGGTAGTGTGCCCTGCCCGGAATAGGTGGAGCCACAACTCCCAATGGGGAGCAATCCCCAAATACCCCTCGTAGACAGCAACAAAGATAGCCACCTGAGCAATGGAGTTGGGATTGAAGTTGTGGAGCTCCACGCCATAGTAGTGCAGGAGCGCCCGCATGAACTGATCCACCGGGACGCCGAGGCCACGCTCATGGAAGGAGACGAAGCTCACGATGTAGTCGTCGTGAGGCCTCGGCTCTGGCTTGCCGTACGGAGCAATCCACTCTGGCCTGGTGGGGTCTATCACTGGGCGAAGGAGTCCACCATCAACGAGCGACTGAAGCATCTCCTTGGTGATGTCCGATGGATCCCAGGAGTCCGCCCCGACAATGACGATGTCGCCGGCCATGGGTGCGATCGAGGAATCAGGTGCGGCGGTGAGTTTTTTCTCTCCCTCCCACGCTTTCGCTTTTTTCTCGCTTTCTCCCTAGGCTCGCTTTTCTCTCCTCTTCTTCCCGGCACTCGCTGCTCTAGCGACGGCTCGACGGGGGCGACGCTAATGCAGGCAAGGTAAGACGAGGAGGGGCGGGACTCTTCGGGTATTTATGCAGGGAGGAGGCGAAACTGAATGGGCGACGAAATCGGGGAGGTTTTCCCCCCGTCCGGCATAGTTAACCACGAGTCGATTTTGCCAGCCCACGCGCCCATGTCTCCTGCATTAAATGCAAGGACAGTTATGTCCCATCCACCATGTCACGCTCGGCCACTACTGGCAGCAGGCGTCAGTTTCGCCTCCCCAAGAAACCGCCTCAAAAGGTGCGCCACCCGTTGCTAAGCCAATAGGGGAGACACTCCCCTGCGGCCTATTCCTTTCGTATGAAGGAACCAGGCTCCTGAGCCTATTACAATCCAGGGGTTTGAAGGCTGGGCCCCAAAGGGTTTCGACAGCCGCCCCAGGATAACAGAGTCAGGGACGACCACGGGCGAGCCTATACGGGGCCGAGGCCCAAGCAAGCGAAACGCTTAGGATGCCCAAAGTCGTGTCTGAGACAGGCAGGAAAGTCTCCGAATGGGATCCCACCGTAGGGAGGCACCGAGCCACCGAGGCCCAGCGAACGGCCTCAGCACCCACTAGAGAAATCCTCTAGTACTCTTAGAGTGTGTCTCTAGACCGCTAGCCATCCCCTAGCGAATAGGGTATGGGCCTCCACTCGGACTACCCGATAACAGCTCATCGGAAGTGCCACCGCTCGTGCCCACCGAGGGTAGCGAGGCACATTCCACCCCTCCTTCCGAGCGAAAAGGAAGCATGAGGGTCATACAAAAAGACAGGGGAGTTCCTGACGGCCCTCTCACCCTGTGTAGAGGCTAGGGGGCTCTCCCTGCATATATGCCGAGACCCCACAACCTGGGCTCGTGCCCAAAGGGGCCTCGGCAAACAAGCCCTCATGCGCGAGGGGCATATAAAAAGCTAGGGGAACTCCCGACGGCCCTCTCACATAGAGGCTAGGGGCTCTTCCTACAACCTTGCCGAGACTAGAATGGGCTCGATAAACAAACCCTCCGTCTGAATGAAATGACATGTGAGGGTCGGATGAAAAGGCTAGGACACCTAAGACAAAGACAAATGGTCTAAATCCGCGCTAGAGGTTTCACTACAAACACGATAGAGGGTACCGAGCCCGTTATGGTCCAGGGGTTCAAAGGCTGGGCCTCCAAGAGGTTTCAACAGCCACCCCAGGGCAACAAAGTCAGGGACGACTTCGGGGCGAGCCTACGAATGGCCCAGGCCCAAGCGGACAGTCACTCGGGGCGTCCTAAGTCGTGTTCGAGACCGGCAGGGAAGTCTCCGAATGGGATCCCACTTTAGGGAGGCACCGAGCCACCGAGGCCCAACAAATGGCCTCGGCACCCACTAGAGAAACCCTCTGGTACTCTTGGAGTGTGTCTCTGGACCACTAGCTGTCCCGTAGCGAACGGGGTACGGGCCTCCACTTGGACTACCTGATAATAGCTCACTAAAAGTGTCCACGCTCGTGCCCATCGAGGGTAGCCTGGCACATTCCACCCCTCCTTCCGAGTGAAAGGAAGCATGAGGATCATACCCAAAGTCAAGGGGGCCCCTGATGAACCTCTCGCTCTGTACGGAGGCTAGAGGGCTTTTTCCAGCAGCCTCGTCGAGACCCCTGCAACCTGGACTTGCGCTTAGGGGCTCCGTAAATGTAATAAGAACTACTCGTTCAGATGCAAAAATGAAAAAAGCCCCTGGAGGAGTAACTCCACTCCTCCAGGGGCTCGAGGGCTACACCCAGCGTGTGTGCTCGCGCGCACCCACCAGAACCTCAAAAAACAAACCCCAATTCCTACGGAGTAGGTGTGAACCAAGCCTCGGCAAACCCTCAGGGAGAGTGCACGCACTCCCCCCAAGGCTCGAGGGCTATTGTCGGGTACCTCAGAATGGGGTACCCCAAGCGAACATCAAATGGGTCGCAAAAGTCCCATCAAAAAACAAAGCTAGAAGGTAAGCCATGGGCCCCTCACCCGCCACGCCGAGCCCACCAGGTCCTCCGCCTTGCCTCGAGCCTCGCGTAGGAGGTCTCGGTGTCCTAACGCGAACTCCGCCCCACGCGAGGCTCCCCACGGAGGGCCTCGGTAGGGGGTGCATTCTCCGCATCACGTGAGGCCTCTCGCGCGTGCCTCGGCAAGGAGTTCGATCTCCATCCCGTGTGAGGCCTCATTCTCCGCGTCACTCGAGGCTGGCTCATCCGCAGCCCCCCGCCTCGATCGACGCTCCCGACAGCGCGTCATGTCTCATTAATGCTTCAACCACTCCTGCAATCTTAGCCGGACGATGGCTCGATGCCACAGAATGGCCGACGGGACATGAGGTCGCATCAACGCCATACTGGCTGGGATAGGGCATGGCGGGGATTACCGGCCACTGTGTTCTGACATTGTGCCCACAATGAGCGCCCATACTATACTATGCCCCGTGATCCCCGCCTCGAGAACAACATCACGTGGACAACTTGGCCTGGATCATCACCGCCTCCAAGCCGATGCATCAGATCAGCCGCCCACTCGAGGCCTCGGCATTGTACACCAAGGTCTCGGCTATCTCAGGGTTCATGCCCACCGAGACCCCCACTGCGGTGCGGCCTCAGCGCCGATCAAGCCTCGGCCTCGCGCACAGTCCATCCACAGTGGTCTGCACGTCCGCCATCGCACCCACTCCGAGGCTGTCCCGGGGCTCCCATGACACACAGGATTGGATGGGATGGCCACGCCGCCCTAGTGCTCCAAGGACAGACCACTCCGACGACCACGCCGCAACAGGAACAGGCCACAGGGCTCGGACATGCCGCCCCTGTTGGCACGACGTCGCATAGTAATACATGTACCGTCCTTGTCCTCCCTTCAACTATAAAAGGAGAGGACTTGGCCATTTAGGGGAGGAGGGAGGAGGACACCTTGTAACACACACACACGCACATCCTTGCCGCCTGGGAGCAACGCCTCAAGTGGCCCTCATGACACCTTGCCGAGACCTAGGACAAGCTCCCTCTCTCCCATAGCTTGTAACCTCCTACTACGAGCACTTCGGTGCAAGGAATACAAGATCGATCTCTCAGACTGGACGTAGGGCATCGATTGCCTGAACCAGTATAAACCTTGTATCTCTTTGCATCACCATCTAGAATTAGAAGCACGCAGAATAAATTCACTGGTTGTTTGAGGACCCCCCGGTCCGAAACACCGACAATCACATTTGATTTGAACTAAGGATTTGTTTGTTGTGGCCCCCTCTCCGCTCTAACTTTGGCTCCAGTAATGGAGCCCCACCAAACGGTGAGTGTTTTCGGCGTGAAATGGCTAAAGAGGAGCCATTTTCTTGTACAACTGGTGGAGCCATGATTTTTAGTGTTGGAGGAAGGGTTTTGCCACATGAGCACGTAGAGCGAAGCCCTACCAAACAACCCCTAAAAGTTTCATGAGTTGGGTACCCAACTGATGGATTTCATGTTAGTTAAAGGGCTAGACTAATAATCGACCCAAAATCTGAATGTTTGGATGGATTGCGACTAAAGTGTAGCTACTCATTATTACTGACCAAACTTTTTTACTTATAGTTAAAGCAAATTCAAGTTGGATAATATAAATGTTCTGCAAGAAAGTTCAAGCCCCGAGGCCACAATATGGCTTATTGGTGCATGTTTGTCACCTCAAGCTAATCGAACTCAATACCCCATTTGGTAAAAAAATATGAGTCCTTAAAATATCAAGCTCTGAGACCATAGTGTGGCTTATGGTTACTAATGCATGCTTGTCATCTAATTGACCTCAACATCATATTTCATAGAAAAAATATAAGTTCTCTAAAAAAAACCATTGTCCATAAGGTGTCATTTCAACTGAAGTTTTATGTAAAGATACATTATATTGACATTGTTTCAAGATGAGTACCAATCTAGGTTAGGAGCATTTGCAGAAATTACCATGGGATTATTATCTTTTACAAGAGTGTCAGTTGGGCTACAATTCTAGTGGTGGTTTTGTATTTTTCGAGCGTCAAACTTGCAACGGCGGTTCAAACTTCAAAAATAGTGAAAAATTTTCAACTAAGTTATGTTTAATACATTGATTATGTTAAAAACATACTTTTAGATTGATGATGGTCAAAGTTTCAAAAAACATGTTGGAAGGAATCTAAAATGACTTACATTTAGATGGGAGAGAGGATAACAGTGTTTGTTGTTCATCTTAATGCAAATATGCAATTAATGATGTATATATTATTTAAATAAGTGATCCTCACCTTATAAATGATCTCACTAGTTTTTTTGGATAAGCTATATGAGCACATATTTCATCAAGAGAATATATTTGTTAAAGCCTCAATTTGTTGGACTTCGGTGCTCTGTCGTCTGGACTATATTGCTACTGCAGCAGGAGTCAAAAAGATCCCCAAAAACTACTTTTAGCGGCTCCTACTCTGATAGTCATATTGGTGTAGGTAAAGTCGGAGCTGTTTTTGCCATAACATCGCTATAGTGCAAAATAGTGCTCAACAATAGCAAATGCATGTGGAGCTGAAGCCATTTGAAGCCTAGCCATTTGAAGCAAATGCATGTGTTGTGGTAGATTTAAGGCTCCATGACCTAGGGCACTCGCTCGGGCTTACTACTGCCAAGGCATGTCCTTACACACCTTAGATCTGTAACACCTCTGGTGTTACGAGCTCGCTAAACACCGAGATTATGGCCTGAGAGATAGATCTAATAATATAGTGAGTTCACTTACTTAGCGTAAAGAGGTGGTGATGAAAACTCCTAACAAAAAGAATAAAATGAGTTTTGTTAATTGTTGGCATGAAAATAATTTCTATGAAAAACGGCCAATTATAACTAGAATATAGTGTGGAAATATAGATTTGAGGGCAAGTTACATAGCTGGGCATACAATTTTAAATCTTGGAGAATAATAATGTCAGCTAGTATTTTTGGGAAGCTCGGAAATCGAATTGAAATTAAATCCACTCTTCACGGTTAAGTCAGAAAACAAATTATTATGTTTAAAGTGCTATCTTTGATGAATTATATAGTGGAACATAATTAAATAGTGCTTTAATATTTTGTTCCTACGAGTTAGTACGAAATATGGACTAGGTCATGGTATGTTAGTTAGTTGAAATTAACAAGGATTAGACCCTTTGAAAATTACGGCTAAAGAGTTAAAAGTTGTAGATCAAACTGAACTCTTCACTTTTCTAAATCGGAAATGACAAACAATGTCGTTTTTGGCATTTAAATTCCAACAAAATTGGTTAAGCGACACACCTATGTTTTTGCATGATTGGGTGCATCAAGGTGTGAACTTGAGCGTGGTGAAGGTTGTGGTTGCATTTGAGTTACGATGTTCACGCAAGTAGTGTCCGAACTACGTCAGAACGCGTTTTAGCTATGTTGTTGCCGCTCTGTTCGTGAAATGCCATTCGGCGCAACAAACCTACCTTGGTGCCTCTCTAACTTCCTCTCGGGGCATCTAGTGGCGACAACAATTGCTTCATTAGCAAGTCGATAGTGCCAATTTGGGGTTCGTGGACTTGGTGGAGTTTTTGTCGAGCTAGTAAGTGAACTTTGGGCTGCTTTAAGAAGTGTACAAGACACCGTTCTAGGCTCTCGGCCTAAGTACCCCGGTCACCACGTGAGCACGCCGTCGTGGGTTGGCCGCTCCTGGCCGTGGGCCTCCCTCGCTGGCTCTGGCTACAAGCCGCGCCGTGGGCTATCATTGTTGCTGCCGCTCTCAGTGCTATGCCATGTCCATGCCTAAGCCATGCGTGCTAGGTCGTGCTACTGCATTGCGGTGCCGCTGCACGTGCGCTGCCGCGTGCGAGGCCAATGGCCACTACCAGCTAAGAGCCACAACTTTAGCCGACGTGGCGCCCGTCTCGACCTCTCGATCCACCTACTACCGAGCCGCTGCCTGTCTCTACTGTCTCATCGTGTTGCTGCCTTTGTTGCGGAGCCGCTGCTAGCCTACCATCACTACCGATGGAACCGCACCGTTCTACGAGTTAAATTCTTGCTCCACGGGACACCGCACCTCGATACGATGCCCCAGTAGCTAGGTGTGGAAGCTAGCTAATAGCCCATCCTGCACCAGGACATAGCCAAGCTTTATTGCCAGCCTATTTCGAGTTTTGCTCGCCGCTGGTCTGTTTCACCGTCGTGTCTTGGTTTGGTTTACGGTGTCTCTCTTGTCACCGTTGTAGTTCATTCGATGGCAGTACAAACTCACCTTTGACCCCTCTATCTGGTGCTCGCAATGGCTTGGCCAGAACCTTCACCGGTGATGGGATGACGCGTTGATGTCGTGCCCGAGGCGCCGCCACGCGGTGCGGGCGCACGTGGCCCGGTCACGTCGTCGCTTTCCCGTCTTATCCATCACTGCAGCTAGCCTCGGGGTAAGATCCTGTTTCTCTCACCTGATCTGTTATACTCATCGTAGTCCTAGTTCATCGAAGAAGGTGCGCCGCCATGGAGGTTTGCCCACCTGTGTGGGCAGCACACTGGGGGTTGTCGTTTAGCTTCAAATCACCGCTCTAGGTTTTGTCTTGGCCCCACAGTGCTCGTAGGCTTGCTCGTAGGGCGGGTGCTTCGCTCTGATGGCCGGTGAGGGCACGCTATGACGTCCGAAGCCACGCCACCATGCGTGGGAGGGAGTGTCGAGGACCGGCTTTTTGTGAAGATAGGTTTGTTGGGGGGTGCTCTCTGCAAAGGGTTTCTCTGGTGCAGTAGTACTCGAAGGAGTCGCAAAATATTTAGGTAGGCTAGGGGCCATTTTACAAAAAGCGTGGCGCGGGCGTGGGCTCCCCCGCCTTGGTCCACTGCTGGGCTAGCTATCACGCGTGCCATGTTCGCATGGGCCACTGGGGCCGATATGGTTGTTGCCGGCCTCTTTTTCTTTTCTAGGTATTTTCTAATTTAGTTTCTAAGGCAAATTGTAAATTCAATATAAATTTGTGCATTAGACCAAAAATTGTGAAACTAATTTTATTAAGCTTCTAAAATCATGATCTACCTGCTAGTGTACTTGGTTCATATGGTTCTAAAATATTTCATGGATGCTTTAAATATTTTAACATGCTCTAAAATTATTAAAGTATGAACTCGTAGGAATTTTTGTGGCGAAATAATGATAGTGTTAGCTTTGAAAATTTTACTATAGCTTCACAATATTATTATGTGCTTTCTGTAATTTTTGTAGCTCCAGAATAATTAGTTTGCTAGAATACCTATTAAGCCTGGTTTGAAAATATATTAAATCAATAAAATGAATTAAGGATATATCTGGGGATTTTGTAGCTAAAATACTTATTGGGAAGTAATGCCTCGCCCGACAACATGGATACGTAGCCTTGTACGTTAGTCGCTAGAGCCAGCTCGTTAGGTTAGCAGCATAATCGTATTTTAGAGTTGCAATTGTTGTGATCATTTACGTTTATGCGTTACATCCACGTTTATCATAATAGGAACAATGATGGATCATGAAGTCAACCGAAGTAGTGGAAGCAGATGATGACTTGATGATCATGCCACCATGATAAAAAGCTAACTTGGTTATATTTTACCTAGGCAAGTCCCGATGCACAACCCCTATTATTCTGCACTTTATTTTATGCTTGTGCATTAAGTTTAAGGAGTTGAATGAAACCCACTTGCATATATATCCTTATCCTATGAGTCTTACTAGTATGACATAATCGTATAGATTGCTATGATATAGGACTTCGATAGAAGTCGAGTGAATATCTGTCACTCACGAGAGATAGAAAAGATATTATTGTTGTTATTATATTACTATCATATGGAATATATATGAATGACAATTGGAGACAGGACAGAATGGTACTTTGGATCTGCACTTGGTTTGGCATTTGAGCGAGGCTCGTATTGCACTTGTTCCTTCTGTGTCGGTTAAGGACCATCCATTACATTGAATTCTAGTTAGGTCACAGACTTATTATCATGTTGAAAGGATTAAGATACCCAAGATGGGGGGGGGTGAATTGAGCTAATTCTAAATTTTCTTGCAATAATCAAATCCTACGGTTAGCCCAATTAACCCCTTGTGCCTAGAAAAGTGTTTCTATTGATCTAACGCACAACAGACTTGCAACCAATGTTCCAAACTTTACTCTAGCATGACAATTCTATGAATGTAAAGACAAGTATTTAATTGCTCAAAGTAAATGCACAAAGTAAATGCTCAACGTAAATAGAGAGAGGAATGCGGTGATGTTTTGCTGAGGTATCGAAGAGTCGCCACTCCCCACTAGTCCTTGTTGGAGCACCCGCGCAAGGGTGTAGCTCTCCCTTGATTTGCGTAAGGATCAAGTGCTCTCTACAGGTTGATTCTTTGACACTCTGTCGTGGTGAATCACCCAAAGCCGCTCACAACTTGAGTTGGGTCACCCACAAGCTCCGCCGGGTGATCACCAAGCTCCCAATCACCACCAACCATCTAGGTGATGGCGATCACCAAGAGTAACAAGCACAAACTCTCACTTAACCATGCGAAGCCTAATGAGAAGATGGATGCACACTTTGCTACTCTTGATTCACTAATGAGGCTACTCTCTTGGATTCTCAAATCTCAATCACCTCACTAGGACCTTATTCTTCTTGGCACTCACAAATGTGTTTCTCAGCTGTTGGAATGAGCAAAAGTAACTCCACACATGAGTGGAGCTTCTATTTATAAGGCAGCCTGAAAAACGAACCGTTATGAGCTTCTATGGGGTGACCGGACGCTCCGGTCAGTTCAACCCACAAACCAGTGAATACGTGTTGACCGGACGCTGGCAGGGTCTGATCATCACTGACCGGACGTGTCTGGTCATATTAAACCCTTATTGGATGCTTACTGTACTTGACCGGACGCTGAACCCCCAGGGTCCGGTCAGCACTGACCGGACACGTCCGGTCGCAGATTCCCTTCTCTAGAACCTTACTAGAGTCGACCAGACGCTGCCTCCCAGCATCTGGTCACTTGACCACTCCAGCGTCCGGTCGCACCGAACGCAATCACCTTGATCAAATGAACTGACCGGACCCTACGGCCAGCGTCTGGTCAGCATTTAACCCTCCATTCACTTCTAACTCTCGATCATATGTGAATGAAGTTTGCTCCAAAGGATCTTAGGCATTCGTAGGAGCTACCTAGTGCTAGTTTTAATAAGTGTGCACCACACCTAACTCACTAGACTCACCTAGGTCAAGCTACCCATCCATACCCCCCTTAATAGTACGGCCAAAGGAAAAACAAAGTCCTAAACTACTCTAAGTGTCTCTCCAACTCCAATCGACACTTAGAACTAGTCATCCTTAACCTTGTCGTCCATCCTTTGAAAACCAAAACGATTTCCATCATAGGGGCATGGCCACCTCGATTGCCCAATCAATCTCTATTACCATGACCTAACTTAATTGCCTCTGCAAAACACACATTAGTCATAGTAATCTTGTATTGTCATTAATCATCGAAATCCAACTAGAGGCCTAGATGCTTTCAATCTCCCCCTTTTTGGTGATTGATGACAATACCACCTCGAGTATGTGAAAGAGTGAGGTTTTTGACGGGCTTGGTTCATATAAGCTTTTGTCAATAAGAACAAAAGAGTTAGGCAAGCTTATATGACCCAAGCCAACACAATATACTCAAAGGATATGAATTAAGCATGAGTATAAGTAACAAAGCTCATTTGCATCGGAGTATAAATGCGGAAGCAAAGGCAAATGAACATAACACAAGTGATATGACATATAAAGGAATTCAAAGTAGAGAGCACACATGTCATATATCACAATCACATATATATCACTATCACATAGATAAAATAGTAAACATGGATGCATAATGTATCGCACACATAGAAACTCCAAATGTAATAGATAATAAGCTAAAAATATATAACTAGGTCCCCCTAAATGTCGCTCCCCCTGAGTCTACATACTCAAACCCTCTCCCCCTTTGGTGTCAAACACCAAAACCTAAGGGTCGATCGGCGATGCTGTAGCGGACGAGCCGAGCGCTGAAGTATGTGGAGCAAGATGAAACTAGGCGCCATCATCGTCTAACCCTAAGCTCTGTACTGGTTGACCCTCTATGGCTAGAAGCGTCTTTGAAGCAGTCTGGGTCTGAGCTGGGGCAAGTGCTGCCTATGATGCTGTTAGGATGTCTGTCATAGGATCTGAAGAGGCGACAGACGAAGGGAGCCGCTGAGTAGTCACAGCGATAGGGGCTATTGTAGAAGGACCGACGGTATGCATATGAGGTGGTGTAGGCATGCCGGTCAACTCGCTGAAAGATGCTCCAAGACTCCTGGAGACTAACGTGTCAGGCACAAATAGCGAGGAAGACTAATCCGGTGAGAAGCCCGTATGATATGGTGTGAACTGTGGGGCTACCACTAGTAAGGACAACCACTGGGACACCTAAACTGTAGGTGAAGCAAACAGAACTGGAGGCTATCCCTAACTCTAAAGCCCACTGGGCTATACTGCTGGAGTCATTGTAGTGGTGGCAGGCTAAGTAATCTAGGGTGAAAAATGTGGCTGTGGGGCCCCAAGTGCTATTACTACATGCTGCATAAATCCCATAAGCTGCTGCTGCATGAGTAACTGCTGTTGATGCATCTGCTGCTGCTGCCGCTGGAACTCATCCTGACGAGCCTAAAACTGGGCAAAGTTGGCAGCGGTCTCCTAAGCTTGTCGTGCCTGATCCTACTGCATCCGCTCAAGAATAGCAATCAAGGCGGGGTCCATCTGCGGTGCAGGTGGAGCTGAGCTGGAACTGCCGACCTCTGCATCGTGTCTGCGTGGAGGCATATGAGGAATCGGTAGATAGTCATCATCCGAGCTGTCACTAGACTCTGTCACCTCCTACTGTGCCTCAAGCTGCTCCTCCTCAGTAGCGGCTATGCCTCTGATAATCTTGTCCGGCTGAGTTGCTGACTCTGGAACATCTAGATGATGGCTAGGCTGAGTGGGTGCCTATGGTGTGTTGTGCCTAATCCTCTGTGCCATGTTATAAGCCAGAAACTCTGTGGTGGCACCTTTATACTTGGTAACCATCTCTGGGGTCCTAACCTGCACAGACTTGAGCATCAGGAATGTGATCCAATGTGCATATGGAAGCTGTCTGTGACCCTTGAAGCCCTCAGCTATAGTATCCTCCATCTCTGATAGAAGAATGTCCCAAATGTCGAACACGATCTGCTACATCAGGGCATTAAGGAGCCAGAGCTGTAGGCAAGTCAGACCCTCTCTGTATCCCAACCTGGGAAGTAGTGTCCTCCTGATAATAGCCTCTAGCACTCGAGCTATAGGAGTAAGGTCACTAGGGTTCCTCCTCGACCCCTCACCAAAGGGCTCCTTGAAGCAATGGCACACAAGATCTGTAGGGGGCACCATACCACCATGTGGGCACCTGGGAGGCTCCTGCTGTCCATAACATACCTCATACAATCTGACAAGCTGCTCATGTAGCCTCAGTATCTCCCTAGCCCTAAAACTCATCACCCTATAGTCTTTGTCGTTGAATGCAAAGTGTATGAAGTTATGCTGTGGGTCAACATAGAGCGAAGCATAAAACTGCCGAACCTAAGATGGTACATACAGTCTAGTTCAGCCAATCAGATCTATTAGCCCTGGCAAATATGACAAGTAGGGGTAGATATGCTCTCCGGCTGCTGCCACAATAGACTCTATACTGCATACCCGCTAAGATATGAACACTGCCCCACTGTTGAGATAAGCATTGTAGAAATCCTCCTAGAGCGGTGTATAGAAACCCTCTTCTGCTCTCTCATCCCTCCTCGGAGGGAACCACACCTCAAACTCAACAAACCTCAGCTGTCGAACCTGCCTGGCCGTGGCGGCCCTTAAGTCAAGATGTACCACTGGAGGCGGACCCTATGGTCTAGGCGGTGGGCGTGAACCCCTACGCTGTGTAGCTGGCCTCAGTGGAACTGTAGCACTGGTATGACTAGAGCGGTGTAGCTGGGGTGCCTGCTCGGTCTCCTCGGCCTGCTAGCCCTCTTGAGTCTCCTAAGCTGGCTGAGTCTCTACTGGTGGGGGCTGCTGTTGTGGCTCCTACTAGGACTCCCCCTAAGGCTGAGGCTCCTCAATAGCCAGATGATGTCCTACCATCATGACAGTCCTAGGTGGACCACCATGATGATGCTCAGCCTCCTCAACTACTGCCCTCTGTGCTGGTGTAAGCTGCTGATCTACAATGACCACACCACTGCGAGCACCTCCTCGCTCGGCACGCTTTGCGGCCTCAGCAACTGCTACTGCTCTTGTTGTCTCTGCGTCGGGGTACTTGTGCTTCTTAGATGTAATCTGCTTCATCGCCTTGCCTTTAGGTCCTACAGGCTGGCGAGGCGGGGGCCTCCGATCGTCATCTCCTGACCACCACCAACGTTCTTGGTGCGAGCCATCTGATCTGACAAGAAGATGAATTGCCGCTGACGAAGATCAACTGTCAAACTGACACTCTCGAGGCTTGGCCTCAATCCATACTCGTGAGCTTGGCTCTGAGTTGACTGTCACCTGCCACAGGAACCACAATGGCACCGACTCGCTGCACGATGGAATAGATGGATATACGAGTAAATACGATATATCTAAAAGATGCGAAACCCTATGAGAGCAAGCAATGTAGGTACGAAATAGAAGCGACTGGCTTGCTACCTGATGATCGGCAATCTGAGAAAAGAAGAGTCATCATGCGGGGAACCTCGGAACCGGCTAGGGTTTTGATCGAAAGCCCTGAATGCAATTAAAAATAGTGCTTTGCAATTTGATCTAGGTCACAAGCAAAGTAAATTTAGAGCAAGGGTTTAGCCTTACCAACGAGGAGGCAGGGCTAGGGCATGGCAGGTGTGGGCTTGGATGGCGCAACCACTGCAGTGAAGTAGAGACTGGAGCATGGCCGTGGAGGCCAGGTAGGGCACAGGAACTGTGGCTGCGGTGGCGCTTGGAGGCTGGCCCGAGCACTGCTGGCGTGGTGGATCAGCGTGGTGGAGGCGACGGTTCAGCGCGGGACAGCGGCGGCATGGAGATGACGGCTGCGGCGGTGTGGTGCTCAGGCATGGGAGAGCTATGGTGGCTAGGGCATGGCGTACGGGAGGCTCGGTGAAGGCGGCGTACGGGGTTAGGTCAAGAACGCTCGTGATGGCTGCGGTTAAATGAGGACCCCACGCGTAACAGAGAAGGAAACGGGGAAAGAGATCTGATTCCGCATATTTTCTACTGATTGGACGCTCCGGTGGTAGCGACCGGACGCTACCACCCAGCGTCCGATCGATTCCAAAGAGGTCCAAATCCTCTAGAATCACGACCGGACGCGTCCGGTGGTCCATGACCGGACACAGGCAGGGTCTGGTCAGTTGCCTTGAACTCCATGTAGATCGACTGGACACTGGATCCCTTCCTGACTAGACGCACAAACGCAGCGTCCGGTCACACCTTCAGCTTCTGTTCACCTCCTGTGAACTGACCGAACGCTAGACTGCAGAGTTCAGTGCAGCATCCGGTCACTCTTTTAAAGCAAATCTTTAAAGTTCCTTCGCGCTTCCTGTTCCCAATCAAGTCCCAACATGAATAAGATCCAAATAAACACCAATTGGAACTAATGTGAGTGACCTCTCTCAAACCCTCATATTTTTCAAAATATTTTGCCTTAGGCTATAATTATTTTTAAGAAAATAGGCAATAAGAGGGCAAATGAAACAAAACGACAAAAACAACATCCATGCATATGCAATACTTGTAAGTAAATCTAGTTGCTTGTCAAGTTTGATCCAAGGTTAAGCTTCTTCACACGCTTTTCAGCGGTTATCTTAACCATGTTAGACAAGCCCTATATGTATTACCAAAAATTAAACATGTTGTATATTACAATGAATGCAAGGGACAACACAAGCTCAATTTTTAGTGAAGTTACTAAAATCAAGTACATTGAGCTCATTCCGCAATCTACAAAATGTAGCCTCATCTAGCGGTTTAGTGAAGATATCCGCTAATTGATCTTCGATTCTTACACCTTCTAGTGATATATCATTTTTAGCAACATGATCTCTTAGAAAGTGATGGCAGATATCTATGTGCTTGGTGTGAGAGTGTTGAACCGGATTATTTGCAAGTTTTACTGCACTTTCAATGTCGCACAAAAGAGGTACCTTTTCTAGAACTACACCATAGTCTAGCAAAGTTTATTTCATGTATAAAATTTGTGCACAACAAGCACCCACGGCAATGTATTCCGCTTCGGTGGTGGACAAAGCCACACTATTTTATTTCTTGGAGGACCAAGACACAAGTGATCTACCAAGCAAATGGCATCCTCCGGATGTGCTTTTTCTATCAACTTTGCATCCGGCGTAATCCGAATCGGAATAGCCAACTAATTCAAATCTACCTCCTTTGGGATACCAAAGGCCAATGCTTGGTGTGTGCTTAAGGTACCTAAGGATTCTTTTTATGACAATTAAATGTGTTTCCTTAGGACTAGCTTGAAATCTAGCACACATACACACACTAAACATGATGTCGGGCCTAGATGCGGTCAAATATAACAAGCTACCAATCATGGAACGGTAGAGAGTTTGATCAATCGGGTTACCTCCCTCATCTAGGTCGAGATGTCCATTGGTAGGCATTGGTGTTTTGATTGGCTTACATTCATCCATCTTGAATCTCTTGAGAAGATCTTTTGTGTATTTCTCTTAAGAGATGAAGATGCCTTCTTTCATTTGCTTGACTTGAAAACCAAGAAAGAATGTAAGCTCACCAATCATGGACATCTCGAACTTCTTCGATATCAATTCACCAAATTCTTTGCATGAGTCTTCATTTGATGATCCAAAGATGATATCATCAACATATACTTGACAAATGAAGATATGCCCATCGAGCTTCTTGGTGAATAGTGTGGTGTCGACCTTCCCAATGATGAAGCCTTTCTCAATGAGAAAGTCCCGAAGGCGCTCATACCAAGCTCTTGGGGCTTGCTTAAGCCCATATAACGCCTTGGACAACCTATAAACATGATTAG